>NW_006778765.1:608341-656825 GCF_000442215.2 Lipotes vexillifer
AGGGAAAGAATATGATAGGCTTACTTAAACTAAGACTTTTAAGTCTTAACTCTGTAAATATTTGTGTTGTAAAAGAGGATTGAAGCTATAAGTGGTATGATTTTGGTTATCAACAAGTCTGTGAGGGAGGATGTGTTTGGGTTGAGACTGGAGTGAGGAAGACATGTAGGCCTGTGAGAGGTGGAGGAGTAAATATGTGGAGGTGAGACTGGAGTGAGGAAGACATGTAGGCCTGTGAGAGGTGGAGGAGTAAATATGTATGTCAAGCAAAGAGAGTATATAGACACGCCCCCATATTAGTGAGGAGTTTAAAAAGAATTTCCACATTACTTATTTGTATTCTTATTTCTTGAAAATATATGCTTGAAGATCTGTGTGAAATAGGTTGGATTTACATCTCTTGTTTCACAGAAATTTCTCTTTTGAAAATCAGTTTCAAGCCTTGGCCAACTAAGTTGTTGAACAACCTAAAATGAAAGTTTAAATTCTTGGGCTTAAAGATATTTTTGGCAGAAAGTTCATTAAAATTGCAAGTACTGCAGTTTAGATATTTTTTGTATTATACTGGGATGAGTGCTAGAGCTTTGGTATATAATATAAATATTTCAAATAGGGTTAGTTTACTTCACAGTAAGACACTTGATTATTAATAGCAATTAAAGAAAGAAATACTGGAGAAGTTTGAATATATCCGGGTTCTTAATGGTTAATCTTTTAGCAAGAAATAAAAGGAGTAAATAAAAGAATGTTCAAAAGTAAAAGGTAAAATGGAGAGAGATCTGGGAATCATCCCTTAACAACTTAAACTTGAGATACAATGTTTAATTTCCATTAAATTGATTTTGACCTAAAGTTTTTAGTACTATGGCAGCACATTTGTCCTCTTTGATGAGAGTAGTACTTTTGATGTAATTTTCTTTAAATTAGATTTTATAATCTTATATTAGCATATGTTAAACAATCTTTATGCATATATATTTTAAAATAAAGTTAGCATGTTTATGATGGATATTCTACAACTTTACTCATTTACTGACCCAGAGGCATCATTGCAGCACAATCTTTCTTGCAAAACTGAGTTACAAGCAGTTTAGTAAAAATAATTTTTAAATCTGGCGTATTTCTGCAGAGCTCCGGAATTCTTTCACAATGATAAGGCAAATTCTACCTGGCTTGTTCTGGCAAAGTAGTTTAATTATTCTAAATGTATCATTTCTACTGATTCTTTGGTATACTTTCCAAATTCTGTGACCATTCTTGGCAAATATTAGACAAATATTAGAGCTTTTGGAGAGGCTAAATATGTTGCTAAGATTTCTTTTTCCTCGTCTTTAAAAAAATTTTTCTTAATCTTTTTTTTTTTTTTTTAAATTTCTGACAGCGTTGGGTCTTTGGTGCATGCGGGCTTTCTCTAGTTGCGGCGAGAGGGGGCTACTCTTCGTTGCTGTGTGCAGGCTCCTCATTGTGGTGGCTTCTCTTGTTGCGGTGCACGGGCTCTAGGCGCGTGGGCTTCAGTAGTTGTGGCACACGGGCTTAGTTGCGCCACGGCATGTGGGATCTTCCTGGACCAGGGCTTGAACCCGTGTTCCCTGCATTGGCAGGCGGATTCCTAAGCACTGCACCACCAGGGAAGCCCAAACTTTTTCATTATTGTATTTGTTATGGTGATCTGTGATCAGTAATCTTTGTTACTACTGTTACTCACTGAAGGCTCAGATGATGGTTAGCATTTTTTTAGCAATAAAGTATTTTTCATTGAGGTATATACATTGTTTCTTTAGACATAATGCTATTGCACATTTAATAGACTACAGAATAGTGTAAAGATAACTTTTATATGCACTGGGAAACCAAAAAATTTGTGCATCTCTCTTTACTGCAGTATTCACTTTATTGTGGTCATCTGTAACCAAACCCACAATATCTCTTAGGTATCCCTCATATACTGTTATTTTGATCGACTAAGGAGTAGGTTTCTCAGTAGAAAAGGATTTTTCAGCCTGAGTGGGGTATTTAGCTGTCCTGTGGCATCAAGTGCTCTTAGGTAAATTGTGTGCTCTGGAGCCAGTCCCCGATATTGTTCAGGTTGAATGGCGTGTGTTCTCTTCTGCTAACAAACCCAAGAGTACCATGTGGTGTCAGAGCAGTGCTGGTGGAACCTCTAGGGCTAGGACCTCTGGCCAAAGAGGCCACTAGGTTGGTCTGGAAAAAGAAATTCGCACCACATTGATTATAATAACAGTGCTGCTTTCTGATGGTATGATCCATTTCATTTTTAGTGCAGGGTTAGTATTCCCAGCTTTATATAATTAGGAACAATAACTGATTTTCTTTTGGAAAAAAATACTGTACAGTTGTTCTGGTTATCTACATGACAAACTACCCCAAAGCTTTGTGGCTTAAAACAACTGTTTAGGGCTTCCCTGGTGGCGCAGTGGTTGAGAGTCCGCCTGCTGATGCAGGGGACACGGGTTCGTGCCCCGGTCGGGGAAGATCCCACATGCCGTGGAGAGGCTGGGCCTGTGAGCCGTGGCCGTTGAGCCTGCGCATCCGGAGCCTGTGCTCTGCAACGGGAGAGGCCACAGCGGTGAGAGGCCCGCGTACCGCAAAAAAACCCAAAAAAACCCACTGTTTATTATATTTCATTCTTCTCTGGATAGAGTGAGCTCAGCCGGGCAGTTCCACATAGGGTTTCTCATTCTGTTGCAGTCAGATATAGGCAGAAGCTGTAGTCTTCTGACAGTGTGGCTCGGTTAGGTGTGGCATCTAACATGCATCACTCACACAGCTGGGACTGCTTAATGGAGTGTCTCCTTGTGGCCTCTCCATGTAGCTTGGGCTTTTCACCACAAGGCAGCTGGATTCTGAGAGGGAACCTCCCAAGAGCATGTATTCTAAGAGACAGGAAGCAGAAGCTGCCAGACTAGTTAAGGGCTATGCCTAGAACTAGCTCAGCTCACTACTGTAATGTTTGATTTTTCAGAGCAGTCTCAGGGCCTGCCCAGGTTTAAGGCTGTAAAGAAATAGTTTCCAGGGAAGTCCCTGGTGGTCCAGTGGTTAGGACTCTAAGCTTTCACTTTGGTGGCTTGGGTTCAGTCCTTGGTTGGGGAATTAAGATCCCCCTAGCTACAAGGCAGGGCAAAAAAAAAGGAAAGAAAGAAAGAAATAGGTTCCAATTCATGCCAGGGGAGTGTCAGATTCACATTTTTGCAGAAGAGCACTTGGGATGGGAGATATTGTTGTCATGTTTGGAAAATACAATCTGTTAGAAACTCTTGATTTTAAAAAGTAAATAACCATATAATGCCTTAAAAAAGTATATTAGTATATTCTTGCATTGCTATTGTGTGTGTGTGTGCATGTTATTACATAGATATTGTATGTATGTGAGTATATGTCATGTGTGTGCATGTATATATGCATACACACATGTATACACATACATATATATGTGATATTTCAGTACCAATATACTTCATTATATGTAGCTTTAAAAAAGACACAAAACTGCACTTTTAATTAGTGTTCACAAATGTCAAAACCATCTAACAGTTGAACTATCTTTCCCCTGATTTGTGTTACCACTCTCCATGAGACTTTTTAATATCTTTTCCTCTGTTTTCAAACCTCTAACACCCCTTCCACTCTACTCACTCTCAGCTGATGACTTTGCTTTTTATTTCCTTGGCAATAAAGCAGCCAGAGGAAAAATTTAGTTCTATCACCAAGTCTCCCAACTACTTGTGTCATTACTCAGTTCTTTGCCTTTCCTCTCTGTGACAATAGAGTATCCTGGTTAAGCGAAACCTCCCCCCGCACCTTTTAACCTGGGACCCATCTCTTCTTGACTACTTAAGGATTTAACACCTGTATCATCAAATTTTCCCTTCTACTAGATTATTCTCTTCAGTATACAAATAGCCTAAAATTGTGTTTCATTAAAAAAAAAACCCTCCCTCCATAGCACAACCCTGTTTTGCTACATTTCTCTGCTTCCAGTTACTGAAAGTTCTACAAAAGAGTTGTCTATGCTCTGTCTCCATTCCCTCCTTTCCCATTACTCTTGAACTCACTCCACCCATTCCATCAGTGGTCAGTGATGGCCAGCACAGTGCCAAATCCAACGGCCAGTTCTCAGTCTATATTTTATTTAACCTCTCAGTGCATTTAATAAAGTTCTCCTTAAACCCTGTTTTCAGTACTCTCTTGCTTTTCCTCTCACTTCACTGCTTACTTCTCAATTTCCTTTGCTAGATTCTCCTCACTTTCCTGACCTCTAAATGTTGAAACTCGGTGTCAAACTTAGCATGTCCTAATTGAACCTTGTTTCCCTCTTCCAGACATGCTTCTCAGGCTAGGAAAAAGAATGATCCTTGATTCCATTCATATCTCACATCTAATCTATCAGCAGATCTTGACAGCTCTAACTACAAAACGTCAAAAGTCCAAACTCTGAAATGTTTACCTTTACCATTCTTACCTTTGTCCAGTCAACCATCATCATGTGGATTGTTGCAATAAATAGTTTCCTAACTGGAACCCCCACTGTCCTCTTTGTCTTTTCATGATTTATTTTCAACAGAGCACTCAGAGTAATGCTTTCAAGACTTATGTCATATCACATCACTCTTCTATTCCAAATCTCCAGTGGCTTCCCATCTTGCTGGGAGTAAAAGCTAAAGACCTTAACATAATTTACAACGGCCCTGCCTAATCTGGTCTGTGTTGCCTCTCTGCATCATCACCACTTTCCCCCTTGTTCACTTTGCTCCAGGTGCGCTGACTTCTTTACTCTCTGTGAATATGCCAAGTTCACTTCCACATTGAGGCATTTGCTCTTGCTGTTTCTCACGCCTATAAAATTTCCCCAGTTTTCCTAAATGCTGTCTCTTTATTTCATTCAGGTTTCTACTTAAAGTTCGGCTCACAAGGAAGCCTTTCCCTGACCATTCTACCTGAAGCAGTAACCTCTCCTACTCCCCAGCCAATGCACTGTTGGCCACCCACTGTCCCTATCCTGCTTTAATTTTTCTTCTTAGAATTTTCACCACCATTATGTATTTGTGTATGGTCTATCTCTGCTCTCTAGAATGAAAGCACCATGAGAGTAGAGACTTTTTTTTTGCAGTACGCGGGCCTCTCACTGTTGTGGCCTCTCCCGCTGCGGAGCACAGGCTCTGGACATGCAGGCTCAGCAGCCATGGCTCATGGGCCTAGCCGCTCCACGGCATGTGGGATCCTCCCGGACTGGGGCACAAACCCATGTCCCCTGCATCGGCAGGCGGACTCTCAACCACTGCGCCACCAGGGAAGCCCAAGAGAGTAGGGACTTTTGATCACAACGAAGTAATAGCACTCAGCAGGTGCTCCATAAGCATTTGTTAATTGAATGAATAAATCAATGCTTGTATATGTATGTAGTGGATTGTTGTGTATGGCTTGATGGGAAAATAATAATCCTAACTTTCTATTTTAAACTTAGACAGGTGGCCCTGATTTATCATAAAGAAATGCATGTGCTGGAAACAAACACCACATTGCCTTTATTGCTTATCTCAAGATCTCAATTTTGCAGATGTAATTTGCTTAGGCTTTGTTGCATTTGAGCTGGCAAGAATTTGAGTTCTGCCCATCTGCCAGCATTGTGTACCATCAAGGTGCTTAAGTTTTCTTCATATGTTCATTGAGTGAAGAAAGAACAGCTTGATGTAGTTAGAGTGCATGATTTCTAATGTCCTCTAGTTAAAAATAATTTCTCTTGGGCTTCCCTGGTGGCACAGTGGTTGAGAGTCCGCCTGCTGATGCAGAGGACACGGGTTCGTGCCCCGGTCCGGGAGGATCCCATATGCCGCGGAGCGGCTGGGCCCGTGAGCCACAGCCAATGAGCCTGCGCGTCCGGAGCCTGTGCTCCGCAGCGGGAGAGGCCACAACAGTGAGAGGCCCACGTACCGCCAAATATAATAATAATAATTTCTCTTTAAGATAGACCTTTAAAAATCTAATGCTCTAGTGCTCCATTAGATGATTTCTAAGTAGTATGATGTTCCAAACATTTTAATCATAAGCTCAGAGCCACTTAAAAACATTAGCTGATTCTACTGATTTGTAATTTACTTCATACTTATAATTTTATTTACAGTCACTTGAATCCAGCTTATTTTGACAAGTGTCTTTTTAGGGGAAATCCAGATAGAGATTTTACTAACACTATGGTAAAGATTGATCTGTCTTTAAAAGCATTCTTTATAGATTAGTTACATTCCAAGAATTTTAATTATCATATAAAATTGTGCTTCTCTATAATAAAAACAGAAACCGAAAGATTCCAAAATCAAGATTTCACTTGTGAGCAAATAGAACTTTAGTTCTTAAACCTGTATTCTTAAGTAAAGATGCTTATTTTTGTTAAGCATCTACTGTAGTGGCATTTACATTTTTTACTTGTTAAAACCACTGTGATGTCCATAATTAAGTTCATTAAGCTGTTTCCATTTAACTCTTAAAAAGGTGACGCTTTTTTTTGTTTTTTTTTAACATCTTTATTGGATTATAATTGCTTTACAATGGTGTGTTAGTTTCTGCTTTTTAACAAAGTGAATCAGTTATACATATACATAAGTTCCCATATCTCTTCCCTCTTGCGTCTCCCTCCCTCCCACCCTCCCTATCCCACCCCTCTAGGTGGCCACAAACCACCGAGCTGTGACGCTTTTCACTGAACTGAAAAGAGTAGAACTCTATGACACTAGGGACACATACTGTTTTCAAAAGCTAATTAAAGCTAGATGAGGCCTGGAAACCTGGAATGAATCTCACTCCAGAGACTGTAGCTTTATGTTGAAACAGTTCTTTAAAATAGGGCAAGTGATTCTCTCTCTGCCTACCCCAACTTGAGTATCCTTCCTGGAGAAACCAGAGATGTTGCTGGATGGTTGAAATCTTTGTCATACATACTAACTTCTGTCAGAGAAAACCACTCTAGGCTCCTGTGTTTCTTTTGGTTCTGATTAAGTTTAGTAACTTACTGGAAAATTAATAGTCCAGGATAGAGTAGAGATAGACAGATGGTACTTTGCATAAGCCAGATCAGTTATGTTGTTAGATGTCACTTTATAGAAATTTTTAGACAGTAGGAACTAAGGACTTTGGTTTAAGATTCTTAAATAAGCCTCTGTTTACATTGCCTGTTTTTAGAGGTTCAGAGAAATTAGCACTTTTCATAGTTTAACTATTTCTCTTTTTTTTTCATTCCCTTTCCATATCCCTTTTTTATTTCACCCAACACCAAAAATGTCCTTTCAGAAACATAAAGTAGATCTTTTCTACAAGCTACGCCATGTGATGAATGAACTTATTGACCTTCGAAGGCAGCTCCTGTCTGGTCACCTGACTCAGGATCAGGTGCGGGAGGTTAAGCGGCACATCACCGTGCGCCTGGACTGGGGCAATGAGTAAGTATGAATGTCATTTGGGCATCTCTCAGTTTCATGTATAAGTCATTCCTCATAGAGTTGTACCTGGTCAAAGCTTCTCTTAAGGTATTAAAGACATTGTTGTATTCTCCACTAAGCTTTGATCATTTTTACAATGAGTAGCCGTTTCTTTCAGTTTATAGCAAAGGACACTCACTGGTTCTATTCATTGAAACTCTCTCAGCCTCTATTTTCACTTCCAGAAAATTAAATAATTGGACTACATTAGCCTCTGGGGTTTCTTCCATCTCAAATTCCTTGATTCTAAACCTCAGTAATCAGAATACTCTTTTTTTTTTTTTTTTTTTTTTTTTTGTGGTACGCGGGCCTCTCACTGTTGTGGCCTCTCCCGCTGCGGAGCACAGGCTCCGGACGCGCAGGCTAAGCGGCCACGGCTCATGGGCCCAGCCGCTCCGCAGCATGTGGGATCTTCCTGGACCGGGGCACAAACCCATGTCCCCTGCATCGGCAGGCGGACTCTCAACCACTGCACCACCAGGGAAGCCCCAGAATACTCTTTAGTTTCATCTCTTAGTACCTTTGAATTTGGTGTCCTTTACACTTTATAGCCATATAATGAATCCGAATAAGTATATACTACAAATGGGAACTGTCTACATCTGTACATCAGAATATTCTTAGCTAATTCATCATTCAGAAATAGTCCTGTAGTTATGCAGGACTATGTGGGTATGACTATTTACTATTGCCATACAAGTAAAATTATAAGACTTTGGCATGGGAAGCTGGAGTAGATAGTACTCAGATTTTATTTCTTCCTAGATTTAATAATTGATATAATTCTCAAATGCTTTTGCCTCATTCTCTTAAAATCAGGTCCACTGAACTTTGAAGTGACTAGGTTGCTTCTATTTAAGATATACGTTTACCTTAAGTATATTTTAGAACAAGTCTTTAGCTCCTCTCCCCCTCAAGACATCGTTGAAATGATAAAAAATAAAAAGAGTGGGAGGAGTGCAGCAATAAATGGGATATGTGAACCCATTTCCAGAAGCTGAAAAGTAGATGGAGGATTAGTAACAGAAGAAGAAGCCTGTAATGTATGGAGGAAACTTTAGCTAATGAAGGAGTTGGTCTGCCTTGCAGCTGCTAGAATCATGGAAGAAAGGGAGTGTGCCCTGGAGCTTAACAAAAGGAAGTGCTTAAAAGTATGTAAAGTAATAATTCACTACTTTTGCTACCATGAGTAGCAAACCTGGCAGCCAGGTGTTTCCCTTTCAGATAGACAAAGACCAATTGCCTAGGCGGAAACTGGGCAACAAAAGTTTGAACTGGGACTTTTTTGCAAAGCCCTCCATATTGAGGCATTTAAGGGTTTCAAAGTGTAATGAACAAATCCCTTCCACTTTCCAGAAAGAGAAGCTTGCTAGCCACCCACCCATGTACAAAAAACTCTTCACATTTCTAGTGCCTTTTAAATTTGAATGGACAATCAAGTATTACCAGGTATTTGAAGAAATCCTTTCACAGGGAAGAGAGGGAGACCAGGATAAACAAAATACCTGGCCCTAGAGAGAGTGAAGATTAGTAAAGAACTTTAAAAATCTCTGAGTATCCTCCAGGAGAATCAAGAAGATTCATTATGCATTATAAAATGCTACGAAAAAGGAATGGAGAATAGGATTTCAAAAAAGAATTTAGGCGGAGAACAGGAAGATAATTTTATGTCATCTCTAGGAAAATAAAACAAAAAGATGGGAAATGATTGAGGAAAAAACAACAGTACAGAGATTCAATCTAGGGGATCCAACATCAGACATTATATTTCCAGGAAAAGAACAAAGGCAATAAAGAAGAAATTCTAAAGAAATGATAGAAGAGAATTTCCTAGAGCCAAAGAGCAGGTGACTTAAGATTGGAAGAGTCCATCAAATACCTAGTATAATGAATGGAGAAGAAAAACCAAAACTTACAGTGAGGCACACTGAGGTATTTCAATATTTGGGACTGAAGAGAAGATCCTAAAAGGTTATCAGACAGAAAAACAGGTCTCCTTATAAAAGAATAAGATTCACACCAGCCTCAAAAGTTTTATCAGTAACACTGGATGCTAGAATATAATGAAGTAATATCTTCAAATTTCTGTTGGGAAATGATTTGCCACCCAGAATTTTATAAACAACCAAACTATATAATCAAGTGTAAGGGCCAAATAAAGCCCTTTTAAAGTATTCAGGGATGCAGAAGTTAACCTGTCATGGCTCCTTTCTTAAGAAGAGACTTGAGAATGTGTTCTTCCAGAAATAGAAGAGTAAATCAGGAAAGAGGAAACACGGGATCTAATAAACAGTGAATCCAACCCAGAGTGGTACTGTTCAGTAGAAAAGAAAAAAGAACAACTCTACATTAGTAATTTGTGACACCATCCTATCCTTGTTTGTTTCATTAAATTACAACCTCTCTTGACTGTTAATAGGATTGCTTGGCACACACCACAGACTCTTTGTATGATATAACATGAATTCAGATGTATGATAGATCAGGCAGTGTTCTTTAAATCTAACTTTGGGCAGTAAAAATCTTAGCAAAATGTAGTATGTTAACTTACAGTATAGCTACTGATCCTGTCTCCTCAGCTCCAAACAGTACTGTATGGTATCATTGTACTTATTTTAAAAAATCAATAATGGTAGTAATTTGCAAACATAGCATCACTATGTGCTAAGCAAATTGTTACTCTTGAACTGATGACACTAATAGTGGCATAAATCATTATGTTGCAGTTTAACTGCACTATACATACCAGTAAATGAACAAGAGAAATATTTTAGAAATATCAATACCTCTTTATGATAAAAGTTAGAAAACAGACCAATCAGATTTTGCAGTCAAATCTGAAAACTTAAAGATGATAGCTTGGAAAAAAGTTCAAATTATATTTGAAAAAGGCAAAGAACATTATAAATACCTGTCAGTAAAGTACAGAGCTGTTCCACCTTCATTAATAACGTTTTCTCAACAAAGTGTGTATGTGCTTGTGTGTGTGTAGGGAGAGTATTTATATGTTCATTTTGATAAACAGTATAAACCAGAAACATAGTTCCATTTCCAACCCCACCCCACTTTTTTCCCTTCTCCCTCCTTTCTCGAAACCCTGATCCTTCTCTCCTGGTGCTTCTGTATCTTCCTCTCTCCTTTCTCCCTTCCCTTCCACTTCTTTCTTTCCCCATTTCTTCTTCTTTCCATTTTCCCCTTTACCCCCAGTGGAAAATACAGTCCCTTAAAAACTTAAATGAGAACTTTGTAGGTCTATTATTACTAAAGGAAAAAGTTGTATTGCCTCCCAAACCAATAGGACAATTATCTCTGGTTCTCACTCGAAGTAACCCTTTTAAAAACGTTCCTTCTTAATTTGAAAGAAGTGATGGTGTACTGCAAAAATAAAGTCATTTCGTACCAATAGGTTAGATATAGGAGAGTGCTCCATGCAACAGCTGAGCACTGATAACCATATCCATTCTTCCCATTGTATGCCCTCATAATTCCACTCTTCCTGTTCCACGACACTTTTATAAATGCCATAAAATATTGATAAGCTTAGCATATGCTGGCATGTTTTGGGTGCACAATCAGTATTTTCTGAATGTATTTTTATGTTGTAATTGATATAATTAAATATTAATCCTATGTAATTTTAAACTTTATGCCTTTTTCTTTAGACTCTTAGACTTTATAGCTCTACCTTTTCAAAACCTATTTCAGACACTGTTAATAACAGCTATTAATAGTTTATTGAGTACATCTACCTGTATCACTGTGGCAAGTGCATGGTCTAACTTATCTGCACTGTTATAATGAAATGCGATTATGCTCTTCCAAGACAAGAGCTCCGTTTTACCTAATGAGGAAACTCATAAAAAGGCTCAGAAGAACTTTTTCCAATGTTGCATAGTGAGTGGTAGAACTGGTGTTTGTACCCAGAACTGATGCCAAAGCACATATAGTTTATGTAGGACCTTACTATCTTTATGATCATTTTTAAGTGTGAGTCTTAAAACCAGGAAAATTATTGTCAGTATCTGTAGTCTGTGGGTTATTTGATCTTTGTTCTGTTATCTATACCACATGTCTCATAATATATATATCTGCTTTAACAATGAGTTAGAACCTTCAAGGATAAAAACTAAACTGGTACTATACTCTTGTATTTAGAGTTTAAGTTAAATGCAGAGCCCTCCACATCTATATAACAACTATTTTAATTTTTTTTCCTGAGATTAGGAATTTTTATTTTTTTGGCTGAAAATTTGAGGATTCTGACATTAAATTTACATGGCTTATACTTGTTGGCCTCTTTGCCTATGTGCACGCTCATTCCATATGTGAAAATTATTAAAATTGTATTAGGTAGAAATCAGCATTTATAATATTGTGTTCTAAAATACAGGAAGGGCATAAAACAAGGTTGTATTCAAATTAACTAGCCATTATCTCTGCTCAAGTCTCCTATTCAAAGATTAAGTCAGTTAATTGCATCCTCTCCAAGGGAAATTTAAAATAATTTGTCTAGCAATGTAACTTTAATGTGTTAATTTAACATTTTTGACACTTTCCATAAAGATATAGAGAAAAGTTTCTTCTCAGTCTCTGCTATCATCACTACAGTAAATATAGCATAGATAAGTTAAAAGTTGCGTCAACCCAGGACTGACACAGCCTAATTGATCTTTTCCATAGAAAAATACCTAAGTAAGAAATACTTTACTCTTAGAATAATTTATAGGATTTTTGTATTTCTTCTTTAGGTATAAAGTACAATTTGGTTAAAATGTAAACATTTTATAAGCTTTTGTTGAATTAGAATAATGTTTCTATAGATTCAAGTATCAAATGAAAAAATTGGTATCTTTTTATTGTGAAGTCTCATCATTTAAGACAAATCACCAATAAATGTATACTTTCTAGTTATTCTTTCTCTCACTATCAAATTATTCCCCTCCCTCGCTTCTCTTTTGTACCTTCTCTCAGGTTTTCAAAGATCCTAACCTACCCATGTCCCTTTCTTCCTGCTTAGTTTATGTTCCTTACCAAGGGAATTGCTCTTGGAGGAAGCAACACAAGCAGTAGTTTGAGTTATACGATGCAGAGAATACTGCCCCCACCACCACCACCCCCGCCCCCAACCCCAATGAGTTTCCTGTGAGTAAATTTTTAGCTAGGACTCAGAAAAGTTTATGGTTCAGTACTTTCTCTTTAAGGACATAGTGATATTTTCCAGCTTCAGGACATCTGAAATTAGCAGAAGCTTCCAATGCCTTCTTAGAGTTCTTCTGATATAAGGTGTTGTACCCATCAATCAGTTTCTTGCCATACTTAAGAAGTCTGAGATAACTATGTTTAAGCTATGCATGTGTCAGAATTCTTCTCTCAAGTTACCATGTTCAAATGATTAACTTACAAACGCACACTCATTCTTTGTGCATCTGTTTTGCTCATCAGCATACCCTGCACTTAGCACAGTGCCTGCACTTAATAGGCACTACATGAATGTATCTAAGTAACAAGGTGGGTTTTTCTTATGCCTGTTGGCTACTCATTCATCAGTCTATGTTTGTTTCCCTCTGGATTGATGTATTGACACAAAATTATTCCTCAAACTATTATGACCAAGTTGTTTACAGTCACTTATAGCCATTAGTATTTAACTTCATGGTTATTAGTAGAAAGGTGGCAGGTATAGTGGAAATATCATGGGTTCAGAGTAAGACAGACCTAGCTTGAGACAAGCTCAACTGTACTCCCTTAATAGGCTACTTAGTAACCTCTCTGGGCTTCAGTTTCCTCAATTATAAAATGCGTCTAATACTGTGTACTTCCCATAGTGCTTAGAGGGGATATACATAAAATGCCTATTCCAAGTAAAGGTTCAGTAAAAGGTAGCTATTATTATATCTTCTATTTTATTACTATATAAATATACCATGCTTTCATTAGTATAGTTATATCTATATGCTCTCATAGTATAAGTATTAGAAAAGGGCACTGCCCACAGAAAATCTTAGTATCTCTAGCCTTTTTCAACTGATTCTGGGGGAGAACTAGATCTTAAATGCCTTAAAACATCCATCATATATAATTAATTAACTTCAACTTATTTTCTACGTTCTGTGGTTCAGATGAAGAAACCCAGAAGAAAAAGATACAATAGAAAATAGAATAGAATATGGAACATTCAAAAGACGTGTAAAATTCAAAGAATTTGATAGAGAGAGATTCACGGTCTTTAGAGTGGTGCACCTAAAAGAATGCAGGAACAGAAATATGTCTTTTATTCACTGCTGTGTCCCTAAGTTCATCATGAGCCTAGCATAGAGTAGGTGCTAATATTTATTGAATTATTGGAATGAATGAATGAGTGATTAGTGACAAGTGGTGAGAGAAGACTATTTTTGTGAAGACTTCACCTAAGCAGTTGGTAAGACCATTTTAGAAACTCAGCTCTATACTACATCTGTATGTAGATATATATGTAGTTGTATGCCTCCTGCTTGTTTTGGAGTCTTTTTTCAGACACAATTCTCTTTAATCACAATCCTTGTACTTTAGTCATATTTTAGCTAACGATGTAACACATAATTATAACAGCAGAAGCAGTTCACAATGCCTGGCGGTGTACTGAGTGCTTTACATGGATTAATCCTTACAATAGCCTGTGACATTAGAGAAGACAGTATTGCTTGGTGGGAGAGCCAAGATACAAACTAGGCAATCTGACATCAGAGCCCATGCTCCTAACTACTCTGATGCATTGCCTTCCTTTGCTGTGACGATAAAGAGACTAAGTTGACCATTCCCTGCACTTACTGTTCACTGTTCTTAGAATATGCCATAGGAAGAAATAGCCGGGAACCTCTTTTACAGAGTGAAATTTTAGTGAACATGTGTTGTTTCTCACTGTGCAGCACCTCTGCCTTCTTTCAATGAGGGCAGTCCTTCAATTTAGCTTTTGGAAACTACTCTTCCTCCATTGAAGATGATCTTAGTAGGAGGAAATCAGTCTTCGGTTTTATTAGATCACCTGTTAATCATTTTCTTATTTCCTAAGGTAACGAAATCAAGAAACTAAAAGGTACTGTGTTCTAACAACTTCTAGGAGAGGGAAAACACTTTGCTCTTGGGAGAATTAGCATGAGGAATATGAACATTTGCTTGACTCTAAACTGCTCTATTTCCTATATCCAGTACCATTGGTGGTACCTGGTAGATCCTCAGAGAGTGTCTTTGGGGTGAGTGGATGGGTATATGGGTGGATAATTGAATGGACAAGCAAGCTAAGGGTGGCATAGTGCCAAGGTAGAGTTTGCATAGATGCCATTCTCCAGACAAGCCACATCATTGCGTGTAGTGCACTACTACAGAGCATATACTCTCAACCCTGGCCTTACTGACTTAGATCCATCTGGATTTTTTCTTAAGCTGTTGTACTGAAAACATCTATTTTGATTGGATTATTTGTACAGTCGTCTTTTTGTTAATTAATTGTAATATTTAGACTACCTCATATATTTTGTGACCATCATTGGTTAAAGAATGTGTTTGAAATTTTATCTCATTTTTGTATTTAAAGAATTTTCAACAGCATGACTACAGAAAATTTGTAAAATATCTTAAAGTGATAAATTGTTTAATTTCACTTTACTTATACAAATACTAATACCATTTTTGTGATCTTTCCACTGTTTTTCCACATACATGTAAAAGTATTCTAAATATTTGAGATCAGAACTGCAAAATTATCTTTCAGATGTAAATTGCTTTTTAAGATGAGAGAGGTGGAAAGGATGTGCTTCAGCTATATCTTGCTCTCCATGATACTGCTGCCTTTACATGCTATAAGTATTAGAAGCCAGAGGCCTGAAATTATTTCAGGGAAATTAAGAATAATTAATAAGAGGTGATTGAATGGAGTACTTCTTTGATGTATGAAGACAGGAAATAAAATCTCTTATAGATTTAAGTGCATTAACATCAGTAATCAGATTTGATGGCATGGTTTTACCATTAAACTGTGAACTATTGTAGTTAAGGACAACAGTGTATTACTGATCTTCTCATCATGCAAAACTACGAGGGTTTTTTTTTTCCTCTATTTAATACCAAAAAATTATTTCCTCTTTAAAAACTCATATTTCTCTATTATAGAATAATACAAGTTATAGTAATAGGTAATAGAAAAACATGGGTTTTTATCCTTTAATACAAAAATAGGTTTCTCCTTTTTTTTTGCCTGCTAAAAAGTACACATCTAAATTTTAATTCTTAATCATAGTAATCATATTAGTCTGTGTAATTAGTGTGTTCGCTTATAGCTTCTTCATGTAGGTTTGATACCCCATTTTTATTTTATCAGTCTTATTACCATTTAACCTCTTCATATCTTTTCCTATAAAATAGGGTTAAATTGTAAGTAAAAGAATTCTGCATTTTGGATGTATGCGTGGCTTTTTTTTTTTTATTTTTGCGGTAAGTGGGCCTCTCACTGTTGTGGCCTCTCCCGTTGCGGAGCACAGGCTCCGGACGCGCAGGCTCAGCAGCCATGGCTCACGGGCCCAGCCGCTCCGCGGCATGTGGGATCTTCCCGGACCAGGGCACGAACCCGTGTCCCCTGCATTAGCAGGCGGACTCAACCACTGCATTACCAGGGAAGCCCTACGTGGCTTATTTTAAATAAGTGGGAGTTTTATGCACAGAAAGAGCCTAGAGAATTAGTTTTGGTAGCATATTCTAAATGTAGTTCATAATCTAGGTGAAGAAAAAAATATATACACTTCTCCTTCCATCATCTATGGCATACTTTTTGCCAGGTGCAATAATTCATAACACTCGTTTTAGAGTAGGGTGGTCACAGAGCAGTTCTGAAACCCTGATGAGAGTTATAGGCCCTCTCCTCAGAGAAAATGCATATATGAACACATGCACATACTTTTATATGTAGTTACAGGGGTCCACAACCCCTAATTCCACTGACTCCAGATTCAGAGCTGTTGTTCTAGAGAGTGAGAAAGGGCGTAACATGTATTGAATATAAATTATGTACCATATTTGAACCCAAGAGTTCTGCCTGTCCAGAGTTATTTCCACTGTCTCATACTGCCTCCCAATCAACTATTAATCATTATCACTTATTCCTTCATGCCCAAGTTATACCAGATCTTCTAAGTATTGTTTTCTTTATTAATCGTGCTCCCTGGTTAAACTTCCATCTAAAGTGTCTTAAGGTATTGGCTAATGTGTGGTGAGGTCTTTACTATAACCCAGTGTCAGTATTAATTAAATTGAAAATGAGATAAAACTCAACCAAAACATAAGTTTCTTTGAGTTTAATACCTTTAGGAGGTGATTTTTTTTTTTTTTTTTTTTTTGGCTGTGCCTTGTAGTATCTTAGTTTCCCAGCCACGGATTGAACCCATGCCCGTGGCAGTAAAAGTGCAGAATCCTAACCAGTGGACCTCCTGGAATTCCCAGGAGGTGATTTTTATGTGTTTGACTTTGAATTACAAGTCTACTTGGACACTGAATAATTCTTTTTATCCTAATGAAAGTAATGCATGGCTGAGCCTGTACATACTTGCAGGATGGGGGAAATCGAAAAATAAACACAACTTATTAATGATCTAAGAAAATCCATCCTTAGTGAACTCAAGCAATCTGTTATAAATGTGATACTGAATGAATCCTTTTTACCATCACAGGGGGAGCTACTTGATGATGAAAATTGTCACAGTCTTAAAATTCCTAGCCTCATTTATTTACCTGAAGGTGAACACAGTTAGGTTACTGGATAAAGGCATGTCCCTGCAGAGGCAGTGTCTGAACTTCTGTCCATAAGGTCATGGTTGGCATGGGCTCCCAGGCACATAAAGAGATGAGTAATTTGAGGACATGGCATGCTGAATGTGGTCTTTCTCTTTACTAGGCATTTGGGCCTGGACCTGGTGCCTCGAAAGGACTTTGAAGTAGTGGATGCGGACCAGATTAGTGTCTCAGATCTCTATAAAATGGTAAGAAATATTACACAGTGTAGCTTGCTCCTGCACACTTAAGTTTTTCTCTCTTACTATCCCTAATTACATTATGAAACAATATTGCTAAAATCATTCCTTTGTCTTTGTTTCAATGTATTTAAGGGCTCTTCCTTATCTGGACAGTACCTATCACACTTGCTCTCTAAATGGAATTACTATGTAGGGCTGTTGGGCCTACTGTAATGTCTAGCAGTCATTTCTCAGTTGGTTTTGCTGGTGAACAGAGCTCCTTCAACCTGCAGCAGTTACTAAAATTTTGTCTCTCTCCACCTCTTAAGAAAAGAAGGTAGTTGAAGCTGAAAAGAGCCAGTTATTAATTAATGTAATGATTAACCCTGGAAATAATGTACGAGCATTTCTTTCTTAAAACTTTTTTTTATTGAACTATAGTTGATTTACAATGTTGTGTTAGTTTCTGGTGTATAGCAAAGTGATTCAGTTGTGTGTGTGTGTGTGTGAGTGTGAGTGTGTGTGTATTCTTTTTCAGATTCTTTTCCATGAGAGTTTATTACAAGATATTGAATATAGTTCCCTGTGTTATACAGTAAGGCCTTGTTGTTTATCAGTGTACCAGTATTTCTAAGATAAATCCTTAACTGTCTATTGGTTATTATAAAAGCGTATTGAGTTGACTGATAACCAAGATTACATTTTGCAGGCTGAATAAGAAGAAGTAACTAAAAGGTACAGAATTTTAAAGTAAAACAAATAAACATCAGAAACCTTAGGTGACTATTAAGCTTAGACTAAAGGACTGGGTAAAACCTTACTTTGAGGAGTATATATTCCAGGAGTGTATATTGGTGAGAATTACAAGTTTTAGAAAGAATTACAAATTTCTCTTTAAGAAAATACAATATTTTTAGGAAACATAGAGGATGCAAAGTATGTTGCCTGGTCAAGAACCATAGGAAATTTGCCTAAATAATATACAAATAACATATCAATTGCTTCTGTATATTTGCTTATGTATATTTACAAGTATACAAAAGCATTTGTGTTCAGTTGCCTTAACTATGCTCTGTGTGAAGTGATATGTGTGAGATATAGAAATTAAAGATGGAGACTTACTCCTTCCCTTAAGAATATCACCATCTATGGCGCAGTGGTTAAGAATCTGCCTGCCAATGCAGGGGACAAGGGTTTGAGCCCTGGTCCGGGAAGATCCCACATGCTGCAGAGCAACTAAGCCTGTGTGCCACAACTACTGAGCCTGCGCTCTAGAGCCCGTGAGCCACAACTACTGAGCCTGCGTGCCACAACTACTGAAGCCCGCGCACCTAGAGCCTGTGCTCCACAACAAGAGAAGCCACCACAATGAGAAGCCTGCACACCACAATGAAGAGTAGCCCCCACTCGCCGCAACCAGAGAAAGCCCGCACACAGCAACGAAGACCCAACGCAGCCAAAAATAAAAATTAAAAAAAAAAAAAAAAAAAGAATATCACCATCTAGGGTATTGGTTCCTAACTCTTTCTAGATTATGGAGGATCGATAAAATTTCTCCCCAGATACGATACAAGTATCATTTTGCATACAAAATTTTATACTCAATTTTAGGGAATTGATAGTTGCTTCTGAACCCCATGCATGGTCTCCATGTTTAGAAACTACTCTAGTGGGATCAAATAGACCACAAACAAGAAGGTTTATGAGCTGCATGTCATAATTAAGATATACACTGATGCTGTTAGAGGGAGTAGCTGATTTCCTGGGGCTTTGAGAAATCAATGAAAGCCTCCAGAGGCAAGTAATGCTTAAGGTGAGTCTTGAGAGATGCACAGGGCTTCATCAGGAAGACAAGCCATAAGGAAAGACATTCCAAAAATGGCACAGAGCATAGGGAAGTAGTAATTCCAGGAAACTATAAGATATTTGGTAACTTTGGCATGTAAGTATGTGTTAGCAATTGGGAGATAAGGCCAAGAAGGAGGCAAGAGCCAGATCACAAAGAGCTTTGTTATCCCCAAATTAGTAGAACTGCTAGTCTGATAGAACCATGGAGTGACATGATTGGATGTGGGTTTTAAATGCTGAGAGAGTATAAAATGCAGAAGACTGGAATCAGGGAGGAAAGAGACCACGGAAGTGATTCAGGCAAGAAATAATGGCTAGGCAACAATAGGAATGGAGAAAAAATGCAATAGAGAATGTAGATGTTAATAAGTAAAAATGATGAATTTTGATGATCAATTAGATGTGGAAAGTGAAGGAAGAATGACAGTTTGAAGCTAAGAACTCCGCTCAGAATGGTGGCTTGGAGGATGATATTTTTGGTAAGGATTTTGCATTTTATTCTAAGTGTGACAGAAGGCCTGTGAAGGTATTTGAGCAGGGGAATTACATGATTTGGCGTACATTTTAAAAGGATTCCTCCAGCTGATGTGTGCAGAAGGACTGGAGTAGAGCAAGAATGCAAACAGGGAGCAGTCATTCAAACAAAAGATTTTGATTTCAGTATCTTGAGCTAGATAGGGTTGGAACAGTGGAAGTGGTAAGTTGTTGGATTCTGAATATGTGTTGAAGGATAGATCCAGTCAGAGTTGTTGATAGATTGAATAGGTGTGTGTGTGTACAAAAAAGAGAAAGGTCAGAGAAGAATGACTCCTATGTTTTGACCTGCCCAACTTTGACCTGGGTGGAAATGGAATAGGAAACATTGTGGGAGAAGAGAGTAGAGCAGTGGGGATCAATATTTCTGGTTTTTCCTTTCAAGGTTTAAATGTGTTCTAGACCTCCACACTGAGATGTTGAAAGTCTGGAGTTCAGAAGTGAAGTTAAGATATAACAATTTTGGAGTCATCAGAGTATATATGGTATTAAAAGCTGTTGGATAAGATGACCACTGCTTTCCACAAACCTCCATACAGTGAAACCCCAGTGGTCAGCAGGTCCTATACAGCAATTCCAGACAGCCAAGCATCAACAACCATTGGAAGAAACCTCCCACATGAAAGTTAAAGACCAAAAGAAATACTTATGAAAGAAACTTGGAAAAAACTGACAACTCAGTGGAAGAAAATGGTGATTGCTGTCTGCAAAGGAAGGAAGCAGCCAGGAAGCAGAGTGGAGCAATCTAAGAAGCAACCCAAGGAGCTCTAGAAAATTACAAATGAGATAAGTAGAATAAACTTGGTATAAATACTGAGACATCTAGACATGGCTAGGAACAAGGAAGTAGGGCAGACAGAGGCTGCCAGTATCAGTCATGCATTGGGAGCAACCATGGCTCACAGTGGCCTGCTCTGCTTAGGATCCCCGCTGCCTTTGCTGCTGTGGACCTCAACAACCCTTGTGGACACTGCAGAACCCCTCAGCTTTTATTACTGGGGACCTCATAATGGACCCCAGCAGATGCTCCACAGAGGACCCCAGCATATTTCACCACTGAAGAAACCAGTAGCCACCACAGAACCCCTGCAGATTTTGCCATTAAGGTTTTCACCCCACAGGTATCTGCAATCACAGATGCCAGCCACCTGAGTCCCCCAGCTCCCTCCGCATCTCTTGACAGAGCATGAGTTATATAGCAGCCCTGGCCTCTGTGGTTGTGTGCATGTAAGACACCAGTCTAGACCCCTAAAGCTGAACCCCACTGCTTTGTGTGTGCTCATGTCTAACCTCTGCAGCTGTGTACCTGCACGCCACCAGCCTGACTCCCAACACAGGCCTCCACTGCCATGCATACAACCATGGCAAGCCTCTGTAGCCACAGGAGTGTATGCCAACAGCCAAGGCCCCCACAGCTGCTTGTGGCCCATATCCAGCCTTGACTTGTCACTGAACTGCAACCCTAGGTTCACCTAAAGGTAGCCCCTGCAGCTGTGCCCCTGCACACTGCCAGCCCAACTCCCATCCCTGCCTCCACTGCCATGCATATGCTCATGGCTAGCCTCTACAGCCTCATGAATATGTGCCAACAGCTAGGGTCCCTGTAGTTGCTCGTCAATCTGCAGTTGGCACCAGCCCTTGCTATTATCTGTGTGTCTGCAGCTTCCCCCTCTCACTATGCAGGTACCTGAAGCTGGACCCTGAAGCCATGTGTGTACACACTTCTGACTCTGCCCACCACTGCTGCCTGCCCTGGTCCCTAGCCACTGGACCTGGAAGAGCCACCGAGGACCCCAACATCCCTTGCAGCCACTGTGGACCCTCCACAACTTGCCCTAAGGATCCCAGAATTGTTGATATGTGGACCTGTGTGGCCTCAGCCAATGAGACCTGCACCCTGAGCCCAGAGCTACGATATGCCCTAACCTGGGCACCCTGCACCATTAGACCCAGAGTCATAGCATACTCTAGCATTCTCATATCCATAGGTGAAGGTCTTTCCTTACCAAAGTCAGTCCATAGTCTTGAAGAGATAATGGCTCTTCCAATGTGCAGACAACAGTGAAAGGCTACAGGGATCACAAAAAATCAGGGAAACATGACACCACCAAAGAACACAGTAAATTTTCAGTAACTGACCCTAAAGAAATGGAGATATACAAATTGCCTGACAGAGAATTCAAAGTAGTTATTTTAAAGATGCTCAGAGAGCTACAAGAGAACACCAGTAAACAGTTCAATAAAATCAGGTAAATAATACAAGACCAAAATGAGAAGTTCAACAAAAAGATAGAAAACATAAAAGAGAACCAAATGAATTTTGGAGCTGAAGAATACAATGACTGAACTGAAGAATTCAGTGGAGAGATTCAATATTAGACTGGACCAAGCAGAAGAAAGAATTAGTGAACTTTGGGACTTCCCTGGTGGTGCACTGGTGAAGAATCCGCCTGCCAACGCAGGGGACACGGGTGTGAGCCCTGGTCTGGGAAGTTCCCACGTACAGTGGAGCAACTAAGCCTGTGTGCCACAACTGCTGAGCCTGTGCTCTAGAGCCCATGAGCCACAACTACTGAGACTGTGTGCCGCAACTACTGAAGCCCACGTGCCTAGAGCCCGTGCTCCACAACAGGAGAAGCCACCACAGTGAGAAGCCCGTGTACCACAATGAAGAGCAGCCCCCGCTTGCCACAACTAGAGAAAGCCCGTGTGCAGCAATGAAGACCCAATACAGCCAAAAAAGGTTTAAAAAAACTCATAAAACAAAGAGTCCCTGGAATTCCCTGGCAGTCCAGTGGAGCCAAAAAAAAAAAAGAGAGAGAATTAGTGAACTTAGAGACAGGTATATCAGAATTTTCCAGGCAAAGGAGAAAAAAGTAAAAAGAATGAAGAAACCCTATGATATTTAAAGGTTACCATTAAGAGAATCAATCTATACATTATTAGAGAACTAGGAAGAGAAGAGAGCAGAAAGGGGCAGAAAGCTTACTTAAAGTAATGCCTGAGAACTTGCCAAATCTGAGGAGAGAGATTTGAACATCAAGTTCATGAAGCTCATAGGTTCCCAAACAATTTGAACCCACAGAGATCTTCTCCACGACATTATAATAAAACTATCAAAAATCAAAGACAGAGAAAAATACCATATGATATCACATATATGTGGAATCTAAAAAAATGATACAAGTTAACTTATTTACAAAACAAATAGACTGACAGACATAGAAAACAAACTTATGGTTACCAAAGGGGAAAGGAGGGGAGACAAATTAGAAGTTTGGGATTAACAGATACACACTACTATATATAAAAACAAACAAGGGGCTTCCCTGGTGGCGCAGTGGTTGAAAGTCCACCTGCCGATGCAGGGGATATGGGTTCGTGCCCTGGTCCGGGAAGATCCCACATGCCGCGGAGCGGCTGGGCCCATGAGCCATGGCCACTGAGCCTGCACGTCCGGAGCCTGTGCTCCGCAATGGGAGAGGCCACAACAGTGAGAGGCCCGCATACCGCAAAAAACAAACAAAAAATCAAACAAGCAGCAAGGAGACCCAACGCTGCCAAAAATAAAATAAATTAATTAAAAAAAACATGAAGATATAAAACACTTAAGTATATAGTCAAATTCAGATAAGTATATAGTCAAATTCAGAATGCTACAATACTATAATATGGCAGTATATTACTCTAGTATAAAGGTGAAAAGACAGAAAAATTAAAAATAACTATAATTACAATAATTTGTTAATGGATGCACAGTATAAAAAGATGTAAACTGTGATATCAAAAACATAGGGTGGTGGGAAGTGAGTAAAAGGGTAGAGATTTTGTATGGGATTGAAGTTAAGTTGTAATAGCACTGAGCCTCACGTCCGGAGCCTGTGCTCCGCAATGGGAGAGGCCACAACAGTGAGAGGCCCGCATACCGCCAAAAACAAACAAAAAATCAAACAAGCAGCAAGGAGACCCAACGCTGCCAAAAATAAAATAAATTAATTAAAAAAAACATGAAGATATAAAACACTTAAGTATATAGTCAAATTCAGATAAGTATATAGTCAAATTCAGAATGCTACAATACTATAATATGGCAGTATATTACTCTAGTATAAAGGTGAAAAGACAGAAAAATTAAAAATAACTATAATTACAATAATTTGTTAATGGATGCACAGTATAAAAAGATGTAAACTGTGATATCAAAAACATAGGGTGGTGGGAAGTGAGTAAAAGGGTAGAGATTTTGTATGGGATTGAAGTTAAGTTGTAATAGCTTTATCTATAAGATGTTTTATGTAAGTCTCACGTAACCAGAAAGCAAAAACCTACAGTAGATACATACAAGATGAAGAGAAGTGAATCAAAGCACACTACTATGGAAAATCATAAGTTCACAAAGAAAGACAGCAAGAGAAAAGGAAAGGAACTACAAAATGAGCTAGAAAACAATTTTTAAAATAGCAATAGAAATTTCTTACCTATATATAATTACTTTACTTAAATGTAAATGGATTAAATTCTCAATCAAAAGACATAGAGCAGTCAAATGGATTAAAAAAAAACAAAGAATATTGTTTATTAACAGACTCACTTTAGTGTTGAGAACATGCATAGGCTGAAAGCAAGAAACAAAAAAAGATAATCCATCCAAATGGCAACCAAAAGATGGCAGCAGTAGCTTTTTTTTTTTTTTTTTTTTTTTTTGTGGTATGTGGGCCTCTCACTGTTGTGGCCTCTCCCGTTGCAGAGCATAGGCTCCGGACATGCAGGCTCAGCGGCCATGGCTCATGGGCCTAGCCGCTCGGCGGCATGTGGGATCTTCCCAGACCGGGGCATGAGCCTGTGTCCCCTGCATTGGCAGGTGGACTCTCAACCACTGTGCCACCGGGGAAGCCCAGTAGCTATTTTTATATCAGACAAAATAGGCTATTTTTTAAAAATAAATTTATTTATTTATTTTTGGCTGTGTTGGGTCTTCATTGCTGTGCGTGGGCTTTCTCTAGTTGCAGTGAGTGGGGGCTACTCTTTGTTGTGGTGCATGGGCTTCTCATTGTGGTGGCTTCTCTTTGTTGTGGAGCATGGGCTCTAGGCACGTGGGCTTCAGTAGTTATGGCACGTGGGCTCAGGAGTTGTGGCTCACAGGCTGTAGAGGGCAGGCTCAGTAGTTGTGGCACACAGGCTTAGTTGCTCTGTGGCATGTGGGATCTTCCCAGACCAGGGCTCAAACCTGTGTCCCCTGCATTGGCAGGAAGATTCTTAACCCCTGCACCACAAAGCAAGTCCCAAAATAGGCTTTAATTTAAAAACTGTAACAAGAAAGAAAGAGGGTGATTATATAATGATAGAGGGGTCATTCATCAAGAGCATATAACAACTGTAAATATATATGCACCCAACTTCAGAGCACCTGAATCTATAGAGCAAATATTAACAGAACTGAAGTGAAAAATAGACAAGAATACAACAATATTAGATTCTTTAGTACCCCACTTTCAACAAGTGATAGATCATTCAGACAGGAAATCAATGAGGACATGTTGGACTTGAACTACGCTTAGTACCAAATGGACATAACAGTCATATTTGGAATATTAAGAATATTCTGTCCAATAGCAGCAGGATACACGTTCTTCTCAAGTGCACACGGAACAATCTCCAGGATAGATCACGTTAGGCCACAAAATAAGTCTTAACAAATATAAGAAGATAGAAATCATATGAAATATCTTTTCTGACTACAGTGATTTGAAACTAGAATTCAATAACAGGAAGAAAACTGGAAAATCCAAAAATATGTTGCAGTTAAGCAACACAATCCTGAATGACCAATGAGTCAAAGAAGAAATCAAAAGGGAAATAAAAAAATATGTCCTGAGACAAGCAAAAATGGAAACACAACATGCTAAAACGTAGGGATGCAGTGAAAGCAGTTCTAGGAGGAAAGTTTATAGTGATAAATGCCTCCGTTAAGAAAAAATGATCTTGGGCTTCCCTGGTGGCGCAGTGGTTGAGAGTCCGCCTGCCGATGCAGGGGACACGGGTTCGAGCCCTGGTCTGGGAAGATCCCACATGCCGCGGAGCAGCTAGGCCCGTGAGCCACAGCTACTGAGCCTGCGCATCTGGAGCTTGTGCTCCGCAACAAGAGAGGCCGCGACAGTGAGAGGCCTGCGCACCACGATGAAGAGTGGCCCCCACTTGCTGCAACTGGAGAAAGCCCTCGCACATAAACGAAGACCCAAGACAGCCAAAAATAAATTAATTAATTAATTTTTTTAAAAAAAAAGAAAGAAAAAAAGATCTCAAATAACCGAACTTTATACTTTGTAGAACCAGGAAAAGAACAAACTATTCCCAAAGTCAGCAGAAGGAAGGAGGTAACAAAGATCAGGACAAAAATAAATGAAATAAAGAATAGAAAAACAATAGAAAAGATCAATGAAGCTAAGAGTTGGTTTTTTTTTTGAAAAGACTAGTTGGCAAATCTTTAGCTAGATTTAGCAAGAAAAAAGAGAACTCAAGTAAATAAAATTATAAATGAAAGAAGAGACAGCTGATAAACAGAAATACAAATGATCATAAGAGACTGCTATGAACAATTATATGCCAACAAATTGGACACCCTAAATAGAAACATACAACCTACCAAGACTAAATTTTGAAGAAATAGGAAAACTGAACAGACCAATAACAAGTAAGGAGATTGAATCAGTAATCAAAAACTTCCTAACAAAGAAAAGCCCAGGACCAGATGGCTTCATGGGTGAATTTTATCAAACATTTAAGAAGAATGAATGCCAATCCTTCTGAAACTCTTCCAAAGAAATTGAATAGGAGGAAACACTCTTCAAACTTATTTTACAAGGCCATCATTACCCTGATACCAGAGCCAGATAAGGACACTCCAAGAAAAGAAGGCCAATATCCCAGATGAATGTAGATACAAAAATTCTCAACAAAATGCTAGCAAACCAAATTCAACAGCACATTAACAGCACATGATCGAGTGGGATTTATTTCAGGAATGCAAGAATGGTTCAGCATCTGCAAATCAATCAATGTAATGTGCCACATTAACAAAATAAAAGATAAAAATCATATCAAAACCTATAATGGAAAAGAATCTGTATAACATATATATATACGTATATATGTATATATATATACATATATATATAAACTGACTCACTTTGCTATATGCCTGAAAGTAACACAACATTGTGAATCAACTGTAGTTCAATTAAAAAATCATAAGATCGGGGCTTCCCTGGTGGCGCAGTGGTTGAGAGTCTGCCTGCCAATGCAGGGGACATGGGTTCGTGTCCCGGTTTGGGAAGATCCCACATGCCGTGGAGCGGCTGGGTCCATGAGCCATGGCCGCTGAGCCTGCGTGTCCGGGGCACAGTGAGAGGCCCGCATACCACAAAAAAAAAAAATCATAAGATCATCTCAATAGATGCAGAAAGAGCAATTGACAAAATTTCAACATCCTTTATGATAAAAACTCTCAAGAAAGTGGGCACAGAAGAAGCACACCTCAATATAATGAAGCCATATATGAGAAGCCCACAGCTAACATCATACTCAACAATGAAAGGTTGAAAGCTTTTTCTCTAAGATCAAGAACAAGACAAGGGTGCCCACTCTCACCATTCCTATTCAACATAGTACTGGAGGGACTTCCCTGGTGGCACAATGGTTAAGAATCCACCTGCCAATAGGTTTGATCCCTGGTCCGGGAAGGTCCCATGTGCTGTGGAGCAACTAAGCCCATGTGCCACAACTACTGAGCCTGCACTCTAGAGCCCGCGAACCACAGCTACTCAGCCTGCGTGCCACAACTACTGAAGCCCACACGCCCTAGAGCCCATGCGCTGCAACTACTGAGCCCATGCGCCGCAACTACTGAAGCCTGTGCGCCCTAGGGCCCATGTGCTGCAACTACTGAGCCCACATGCTGCAACTACTAAAGTCCATGAACCTAGAGCCCATGCTTCGCAACAAGAGAAGCCACCACAATGAGAAGCCCACGCACCACAATGAAGAGTAGCCCCCGCTCGTCGCAACTGGAGAAAGCCCGCACACAGCAACAAAGACCCAACGCAGCCAGAAAAACCAACACCAACAACAAAAAACAAAAAACAAAAACCCATAGTACTGGAAGCCCTAGCCAGAACAATAGAGCAGTTAGGCAAGAAGAAAGAAAAGGCATCCAAATGGGAAAGAAAGAAAGAAAGAAACTGTCAACTACTTGCAGATGACATGATCTTATACATAGAAAATTTTTGAAGATTCCACCAAAAAACTGTTAGAATAAAAAAATTCAGTAAAGTTTCAGGATACAAAATCAGCATATATAAATCAGTTACAAAAATCGGAATACCCTCTGAACTATCTGAAAAAAAAATAAAGCAAACAATCCTATTTACAATAGCATCAAAAACAATAAAATACTTAGAAATAACTTTTCACTAAGTAAGTGAAAGATCTATATACTGAAAACTATAAGATATTGATGAAATTAAGACAAAAATAAATGGAAAGATATCCCATGCTTAAGAATTAGAAGAGTTAATATTGTTAAAATATCCACCCTACCCAAAGCCATCTATAGATTCAATGCAATCCCTATAAAAATTCCAGTGGTGTTCTCCACAGAAATAGAAAAACCAATCCTAAAATTTGTATGGAACCACAATGGACTCTGAATAGCCAAAGCAATCTTGAGAAAGAAAAAAGCCTGAAAAGCATCGCACTTCCTGATTTTGAACTATATTATAAATCTATAGTAATTCAAAACAGTGAATGTTGTACTGGCATAAAAACAGACACATAGGGCTTCCCTGGTGGCGCAGTGGTTGAGAGTCCGCCTGCTGATGCAGGGGACACAGGTTCGTGCCCCGGTCCAGGAAGATCCCATATGCTGTGGAGCGGCTAGGCCCGTGAGCCATGGCGGCTGAACCTGCACGTCTGGAGCCTGTGCTCGGCAACGGGAGAGGCTACAACAGTGAGAGGCCCGCGTACCACACACAAAAAAACAAAAACAAAACAAAACAAAAAAAGAGACACATAGACCAATGGGACAGAATCAAAATCCCAGTAATAAACCCACACATATACAGTCAAGTAATATTTTAACAAGGGAGCCAGTAATTTTCACTGGGGAAAGGATAGTCTCTTCAATAAATGTTGGGAAAACTGGATATGCAGAAGAACGAAACTGTACTCCTGTTTTATGCCACGCGCAAATATTAACTCCAAATGTATTAAGGACTTAAATGTTAGACCTGAAACCGTAAATCTCCTATAAGGAAACATAAGGGGAAAACTGCTTGATGTTGGTGTTGGCAGTGATCTTTTGGATATGACATCAAGAGCACAAGCAACAAAAGCAAAAATCAGCAAGTGGGACTATATCAATCAGAAAAGTTTCTGTACAGCAAAATATACAATCAACAAAATGAAAATTCAGCCTGCAGAATAGGAGAAAATGTTTACAAACCTTATATATGATAAAGGGTTAATATCCAAAATATGTAAGGAACTCTTAAAACTCAGTAGCAAAAAATCAATTATTCTGAGTTTTTAAATGAGAGAAAGATGTGACTTTTTTCCCAAGAAGTCATACATACATGAAAAGGTGTTTGATAATCAGTGATCATCAGGGAAATGCAAATCAAACCCACAATGAGATGCTACCTCACACCTGTTAGATATTACTTCACACCTATTTGTTTATCATTAAACAAAAGCTGGCAAGGATATGGAGAAAAGAGAACTCTTATGCACTTTTGGTGGAAATGTACATTTGTACATTCCAAAATGCCAGTTCTGATGCCATGCTCTGGCTACCCATATGGGGTGCTTTCAGACTAGGTTGAAGAGTTCTCCCCCAATTTTTTTTTTAATTTATTTTTTTGACTGCATTGGATCTTCTTTGCTGCCTGCAGGCTTTCTCTAGTTGCAGCAAGCAGGAGCTACTCTTTGCGGTGCACGGGCTTCTCATTGTGGTGGCTTCTCTTGTTGCAGAACATGGGCTCTAGGCGCATGGGCTTCAGTAGTTGCAGTATGCTGGCTCAGTAGTTGTGGCTCTCGGGCTCTAGAGCACAGGCTCAGTAGTTGTGGCACACAGGCTTAGTTGCTCTGCAGAATGTGGGATCTTCCCGGACCAGGGATCGAACCCGTGTCCCCTGCATTGCCATGCAGATTCGTAACCACTGCGCCAGCAGGGAGGTCCCAAGTTCTCCCCAAATTTGTTGCCTCTGAAGTCTAGGATGATGTCTGTTATTGTCAACCAGGATGATTTACACTGAAATTAGCTGTAAACTCCCATATATAGTTATAATTGAACATTAATGTTTTTATGATTGGTAGTCATTTTTAAGAGTTAGTAAATTCACTTGAGAAGAATGCCTTAGTGTAGACCCTAAAAATAAAACAATGGAAAGAGTTGTAGGCCAGTAACCTTCCCAGTGGGCTATAGATCAGTAAACCATAGAAAGCTTGCTTTTTTTTTTTGAAAGCCTGATTTTTTTAAAGCCTTTTTTTTGTGAACTATTTTATTTATGAAGTTTTCTGTTGTACATAAGCCTTCTATGTGATGATTTCCCCAGCTGGTGGAGACCTGTTTTAATTACATTTAATATGTATCATGGGAACATATATTCCCATGGATGAACATTAATAGTCAATAATAATTAGCTAATATAGCTAATAATGCACATGAATATTTAATAATTAACTAATATAGCTAGTGAGATGCATTTAAATTAATATTTAATTGTACTTCAGTTTTATTTAGGGTTAAATGTGTATACTTGTTAAAAGAATGAAACCATTCTACTCAGCAACCAGTCGTCTTAGCCATGTGATGTGGAACAGTTCACCAAATGAGAGCTGTGTCACAACCTGTAGGGGCCAAAAGGAGGCAGGATAGAAACTCTCGTTTTCAAGTCTCCTAAGACCAGGGACTTGAAGAATGGTGAACACACCTTTCTTCCTGGCCTGGGTTTACTTCTAAATGTGACTGACTTTTCTTTAATAACTAATTATAAAAATAGAACAGCAATAATAAGAATACTAATTATAGATAACAATGATCAACCACTTAACAGCGTGTACTATGCTGGGTTAATCTGCACAAAACCCTATGAGGTTCAGCATGAAATGTTATCCTCACTTTACAGATGAGGAAAGTGTGAGTCAAGATTTAAAATTTTGCACTTAGGTCCCTAACTACTATATCTTGCTGCTTCCCATTATGTTATTTGAACCTTGCATTAACCTTGTGAGGAAGACAACAAAAACTTTTATTTCATTTTTATAGTTGAGGGAAAATGTCCCTTGGAGAGAGTAAACAATTTGTCTGGAGTTTCACAACCCATTTGCATGCAGCTGGGATTGGAATCTGCTTCTTCTAACTTTAGCCAGCAGCAAAGGAACAGCATGGAGAGATGTTTGGGAAGGAGCCACTTGTGGTTAAAGGCTATACCTTCTCCAGTGTGGAGAGCCTGAGGAAGCTGTGTCACGCAGTGCAGGATGTGATACATTGTGTGGAGAGGACAGTGACAAAATAAAAATCCAGTAGCAAGCACCCACCTGTGACTTGGCTGGTACTCTAAGCTAGAAAGGCCTGGGTTTGAATCCAGACTTTGCCACCTTCTTGCTGTGTGGGACCTTCAGCATTTCACTTCCTTACACTAAACCTTAGCTGGCTCTGTCAAATACAAATAACATTTGTCTAACAAGGTTATTAGAATTAAATGAGATCATATATGTAAAATATATATCAGAATGCCTAGCATATAGAAGGTTCCTGATAAAAGTTAGTTTCCTTCCCAATTGATTGAGTTTTTCTTTCTTTCCATAGCATTTATCTAGCCGGCAGAGTGTACAGCAAAGCACATCTCAGGTAAGCAACTTAACCAGGCCTCCCTCTCTTTTCCCTCAGTTCTTTCTTTTACACGATTATAAAATAGGGATGCACCAAGAAATTACTGACTTCTTTTTTTTCTTTTTGATAGTCTTTTATTTTTATTTATTTATTTATTTTTACCACTGACTTCTTGATTGTGACTTAAGGAGCCCTGACCTCCAAGCGGACTTGGCTACTCTCCACTCCTCTGTGCAAATTTACACAAGCACGGTTGAAACAAAGTAGACTGAGAGACTAAAATGAATCAGTCTGAGAAAATAAAAATGGTATTTAGAATGGTAACTATTACTATCTAACAGTATAAACCAAATGCATCAGGGTCATGACAGCATCTCTAATAAGTGACTTTGAAAATGCTTCTCTGGAGAATTTCGATGTTTGTGACCTGGTGGAGATTTTGAGTTCACTTATAACTTGGAATTACTGTTCCCATATCTCCTTCACTCTGTTTACTTTTCCCAGATGCGTATTTGCCTACCTCAAATCAAGCATATTGACGCAACATCTGCTACTAGCAAAGAAAACACTTTCAATCTCCCTTTCTCTCCCTTCAGCAGTATGAGAAGAGTTAGTCATTAAGTTTTAATTTTACTTATGATCAATATAATGAATAACTAAAATATTAGCAATCACTGTTTTTTGCCTTCCTCATTAGGTAGATACAATGCGCCCACGACATGGGGAAACCTGTCGGATACCAGTGCCACATCACTTCTTCCTCAGTCTAAAGAGTTTCACCTACAATACCATTGGGGAAGATACCGATGTCTTCTTTTCCTTATATGATATGAGAGAAGGCAAGCAGATCAGGTAAAAGTTATTAGAAGCTCTGGTGAGGTTGAGACTCTGTATTAGAATGGTATGTCCTAGATCATAGGCATCTCTGGACTTCAGAGAAGATAGATGCACAGAGGATGCAAAACAAGATAAAGTAACCTCCTCTTATTTAGCTGAGAGTTTTGCTTCAAATCCCAGTGTACCCTGAAGTCACATATTGCCTCTTTTGTCTCTGTGCCTATTTCCACATGGAAGCTCAAAACTCAGTCTTGGCCATCACCACCTCAGGGAAAGCAAAGGATGCATCTATTCAATGCCAGAGGAAACACATAGGAGAAACATAGAACAAAGCAAATTCAGCAAAGCGACCCAGCTCTTGAATGCAGGAAGCCCTGGGTTCTGCTTTCCTGCATGTGGGATGGAGAGGGCTCACAAGGAAATAGGCTAATGTTGTCCTGTTTGAGGGCAGCCCCAGCCCTCATTGTCCGCCTAGCCCCGTAAAAGGAAGAGCATATTCTGGACAAAAGGGAAAGTTGGCCTGACTCTATCATTCCTCTTTGACTTGGATTGGAGGAGAAGCCACAGAAAAGGCCTGACATGCAGTAGACTGTGTGTCTTAACAGAGCAATGAGACCCTTAAGCATGAGCAACTGCAGTAGTGTTTTTCCCCTTGAAAGGTAGGGAGAAATCAAGAAGACATTCTAGGCTTCTCTTCCTCTAGATGTCAGCAAGGCTCTAAAAGGGTGAGAAGACCTTTGTAGCCAACTTGGAATTTTAGGGAGCCCTGACTTTTCTCTGTGATTATCTTCTAGGTGGGGCAGAGAGAAAATAAATCTTGGGATACTTTTATGTTGCATGGGAACTTTCTGTGTTAAGACTGCTTTATGGGTTGTTGTTGTTTTACTTAAGATTTGAAAATAACTTTTACTTTTCCAATTGCGTGCTACATGTGGGAAGATTTTAAATGGAAGTTATAACAGAGTACAAAAAGAAAGCAGTTAATTTATATGTTCCACAGTGCCTCTAGTCTTGACTATCGCACCCTGCCCCCTCCCCCAATTAAAGCACTGTGCTTCACTTTGGCATAGGAGTAAAATGATATACTCACTGATGAGGGCATGTGGGTTTTCCTTGTCACCAGTGGCTCACAGTATGTGCTTCTAGGAAAGTTGTGGTGGTGAAGGCAACTACAGCTGCTGCACATAGGCAAGACTATAGGCCAGGGCTGCATGGATGTAGATTCTGACTGCTCTTGTTTTTCTACTAGACCAGAGGTTTGTAAACTTTCTTATTTACATTTGTGTGTGGAAGAGTCCTTTTTCTTCAAGCTAAATTTTATAAGAAAGTTCAATAAATGAAACAGATAAAATAGAACTACTCTGCTGATGAAAGGGGAAATAACAGGAATGTCACAATGTCCCTGCCCCTACCTGGTAAGTACCCTGTGGAACCTCTGAAAGTACATGGGTTACAGTTTGAAAACCAGAACACACTGTTTTGTCATCTCTGAGTGCCAGGGACTATGTCTTCTCTCTCCATGATCCTAGCACCACACACAGTGCCTGTGCCCAGTACATTGTTTATCGGACTTAATGCACAGAGAAGATGCAAGCCCAGTACAGGCACCCCATTGCTCTGGTTTGTAATTCATGCAGGATCATCAGTCCATGCAGTTGTTTTATCTTTGGAATTATTGTTTATGATTTAGTCTCAAGAAACAATAAAACATTTTAAAAGAAGAAATGTAAAAAAAAATTTTTATAGAGTTGTTGGAAATGATTAGGTCATTTAAAATCCCTACATATTAGAGAACTATACAACCTTCACATTCACATAATAAAACTGTAAGATTCTTAGTTGAAAATGTACACTTTCTTTAGTTTTTTTTTTTTTTAACATCTTTATTGGGGTATAATTGCTTTACAATGGTGTGTTAGTTTCTGCTTTATAACAGAGTGAATCAGTTATACATATACATATGGGAACATATGTATATGTATAACTGATTCACTTTCTTTAGTTTTAAGAGTGAACTAACAAGTAGAATTTTAGACATAGGTTTAACCAATAAATGTTCTCTCTTCTTTCCATTAGGATTTGTGTAGTGTGTAAGCCCTTAAAAATTTTAGGTCATTGAGCTGGTATTATCAGATTATTATGCTTTCATTATGATTAGTTATCAAATTGGTCACATATTACTTTTTTGAAGCAGTTGTCAGAAGTCACAAAAGATTAGCGGGATGTATTACACCAGGTGCACAGAGAATAGATACAGAGCAATCGGTTTAATTGTTTCTTCTCCTCAAGATAACTCCTTGAGTGACTTTTTTTCCAGTCAAATATTTGTAGTCTGGCCTCCAATCAAATGGTGCTAGTCTAGTGTTCAGTATTGCCAGGACACACTCAACCTCTGTGCCAAAGAACACATGTGAGCGGGGGGGCAAACTAAAGAGAAGACCAGCTATTTCTCTAAGTCTTATTGCTGATTCCACAGGCAAACCTAGAAGGGCTAAAGTGAATGACAAATTGCCAACCCACATCATGCATTCTGATATATGTTGACTGATGAGTATTAGATGATCTGCTGGAGGGCAGAAGCAGCAGCTGGCCGGGCCTTGGTAGCTCTATTTTTTTGTTTCATTTCATCATTCCAAACAGAATCATAAATACTTAGCCTTGAAATCTAAATCTCTAATTAAGACCTCTCCCCTGAGCTTCAGGTGCTCATTTCCTTTTTTCTACCAGACATATGCCCTTAGATGTCCTTCAGACATCCATCAACATTTCTAAACTGCATTCATTTTCTATCCTCACACATATACTTCCTCCTTAAATCAAGTGAAAAGCATTTGCTCAGAGATCCATATCAGAAACTTAGGAGTCCTCTTGCGCTCCTCCCTCTCTATCTCCATCCCTTCTCAGTTAATCACTATATCTTATTAACTTCTATCTCCTAATGCCAATCAAATCACTACCCTGACTTTATCCTCACTGTCACCCCAGATCCTTCACATTTCTCCCCAAATGTAGCCTCCCTGAATCTGTCGTCCTACCCTGAGTTATCTTCCACACCACCACCATACTTCTCTTTAAAAATACAAACTGTTCATGTCAGCTCCCACTTAGGCTAAAAGCCCTTGTTACTTAGCATGGCATAAAAGGCCCAGCATGGTATAATTCTGCCTGTTTCTCTAACCTTATTTCATGCATCCTATTTTACTCCTGATGACTTACTTGGCTTTTTCTAAACATGCCTTGCTCTTTCATGCCTCTCTACCTTTGTTGGCTTGGTAAACTCCTGTTCATTCTTTACAACTCAGCTTTATGAAACCTTCCTCATTCTATTTATGAGTAGAATCAGCCCTGGGGCTTCATTGTGCACATTATGTCACCCTGTACCTAGCTTTATCCCATTACCAGATATTATACTGTAATTATACACATGCATATAGATTTCCCCCACTGGAATGGGAGCTTCCTCGTGTGTTTTTTGTACCATTTTCTCCCCAGTGCTAACCACAGGACTTTGGATATTGGAGCATAAATAAATAGTTATTGAATGAATGAATGAATAAATCCATCTATCAAATAAGTACCAGTCAGTCTCCTGTGAATCAAGAAATTTTCATTTAATTGAACAGTTTAGCAAGCATTTGCTGAGGGTTTCTTGTTTGTGGGCCCCTGCAATACCTGCTAGGGATTTAGAGTTAAAAAAAGAAATGTCCCTGCCCCTGAGGAGGTCTGAACAGGGTATTACAGAATTCCTAAAAGATGTGAAACATGTTATTCCCAATTTTAAGTACCAAACAAGCTGAGTGGAAAAGTAAGATGGGCAGATGTCTTATTGACATGTGACATGTGGCAAGACTTTAAGCACAATAAGAAGTCAGGGAGGTGAATGTAAAATAGTTGGCTGATGGGAAGCAGCAGCATATCCCAGGGAGATTGGCTCGGTGCTTTGCCATGACCTAAAAGGGTGGGATAGAGAGGATGGGAGGGAGGCTCAAGAGGGAGGGGATATGGGGACATGTGTATGCATATGGCTCATTCGCTTTGTTGTGCAACATTAACACGGCATTGTGAAGCAATTATACTCCAATAAAGATGTATTAAAAAAAAAAAAGTCAAGGAGGGACTTCCCTGGTGGTCCAGTGGTTAAGACTCTGCCTTCCAATGCAGAGGGTGCAGGTTCGATCCCTGGTTGGGGAGCTAAGATCCCACATGCCTCACGGCCAAAAAACCAAAACATAAAACAGAAGCAGCATTGTAACAAAGTCAGCAAAGACTTTCAAAATGGTCCACATCAAAAACAAAAAATCTTTTAAAAAAACTTCAGGGAAAAACAAACAAAAAATACAACCTATTAAGATGGAAACTTTTATAGAGATTTTCAAGCTGAAAAAAATGAGAAGTCCTATCCAAATCCTGGTTGTTTTATATATTTTTTCTAATCAGTTACATTTCAGACTTTGCTTCATATTTAGGATTAAATTGTATGGTTTGGGAAAGAAATACAGTCAGCTTTGCAATGATATACTGGGAGAGATAATTTATCCTGTCATGGTGAGCTGGATCAGTTGTCACCAGGGTTTTGAATTCAACATTTGAAGAACTATTTTTTTTAAGAGGAAAAGAAGTCAGGAAAGAAAAGGGTCATTGAGAGACTGAGAAGACCTCAAGGGCTCTTGGAGAAAATGAAAGTAGTTGAAAAACAGTGGCCAGGATCCAGATAAGGTATTAACTCATTTGTTCAACAGATATTTATTAAGCATCTACCAAGTATGCTAGGGACACTGAGGTGCTAGGGACACTGAGGTGAGCAAGATAGAGATCTGCTTGTCTTCCTGGAGCTTATAATCTAGTAGAGAAACTAACTGTTTCTAGTAGAGAGACCATTAAACACATGATCACATGAATAAGCACATAGTTTAAAAATTATCATAAGTGCTATAAAGGAAAATCGTGCAGCGTGCTGTGAAACCTCATGTAGATTGGAGTGCAGGGAAGGGCGCTCTTATGGCATCCAAACTAAGGCTTAAAGTATGAGTAAGATAAATAGAGTGGATAACATGATCTAGGCAGAAGAAGGTCTAGATGCAGGGAAAAACTTTGTACATTCAGAAAACTGGGAGGTAGTCATTGCTGGGGGAATATAGTGAGTGAGGGAAGGAAAGGATATCACAAGAGGCAGTCACAAGAAGAGATAGTCAGGGACCAGATTATGCGGGGCCTTACAGCCATAGAAAGGTTTTGGATTTTATTGTAAGTTCAAGAAGAGGAGATATTCAAGTATGAAAAGTAGCAAAAGCAAAAGCTTGAGTTAGAAATAATAAAGACAGGAATGCATGTATGCAGGAAATTGGAAGAGGCTATTATAGCTAGGAAAAAGTTTATGTTGACAGTAAACTCGAAGTCTTGAATCTGTTTCTTACCCATCTTTGTTCATAGCTCCTTGAACAAAGAAAGAGCTCAGTAAATGTCAGAAAACAAGTACGAATACAAGATTGAATAGGTTGGAGATAGCCCTGAAAACCCTGTAGACTGATTGAGACTTGATGTATTAGATAAACTGTTCTCAGTCCTTGAATGGGGGACTGCCATGTTGAACATGGTGATTTGGGATTATCCCAGTGGCAATATATAGGTTAAACTGGAAAATGGATGAGATGAGTTAGGAGCTGTTGCAGATATGAGTTGATAACGCCTCAGGATAAGGGGACTAGTACTAAGATTAGAGAAGAAAGGGCATCTTACCATTTAAGATGTGGTCCAGACTCATCACCTCTATAATTTAACTTCCTATCATTTCCTGCCTTGATCACTCTACTTTACAATGACCTCCTTGCTATGCCCTAAAATCATAACACGTGTTCCTACCTTAGGGCCTTTCTTTGCACATGCTGTCTCCTGGATAGCCTCATGGTGCTTGCATCCTGACCTTCTTCAGGTTTTTCCTCAAATATCACCCTCTCAGGCTTTTCCTGGCCACCCTGTCTAGAACTGAAACCATCATAACCATCATCTCCCACATACACATGCATACTCTCAATCCTTTCCTTGCTTTATATTTCCCAAGCATTTATTACCATCTAGCATACTAAATAGTTTAATTATTTACCTTTTTTATTGTCTGTGTCTCGTCACTGGGCTGCGAGCACCGTGAGAACAGAGGTATTTTTCTCTTTTTTCTTTATTTTTTTAATTGAAATATAGTTCATTTACAATATATTTTAGTTTCAAGTGTACAGCAAAGTGATTCAGTTAAACACATGTATATATTCCTTTTTAGATTCTTTTCCATTATAGGTTATTATAAGATGTTGAGTATAGTTCCCTGTGCTATATAGTAGGTCATTGTTATTTACCTATTTTATATGAGAACAGAAATTTTTTTATCTTATTCACTAGCAAATCCCTTGAACCTAAGAGAATATTAGCATTTGGTAGGTACTGAAGTTACTTATTGAATGAATGAGTAGTCAACTAGGTATAGCAATAAACTTAGTTATTCCTCTTATCTCTTTTCTCTCTCTCTCTTTTTAAAACATGTAACTCAATGTTTTTCTACCTTGGAGGCAAGGAGAGTGGTACTATAATTATTGAATCCAGCCAAGTGAAAGAAATGTTGAATTCATTTTGGGCTATGTTGAGTTTGAAGTGATAGCTATACAAACCACATGCCATGTAGTGGGGGCATCTGGGATGCAGGTAAGGTGTCACAAATGAAGATAAGAATTTTCTTAGGGATAGTTCCTGTGTGCAGAAACAAAGCTATCCAAACCTATTTAAATAGCATGTGAGAAGAGCAGAGGGCAAAACACAGGGAATATTTCAGTCATTAGGAAAACATTTTATGCACCTAACATGCAGCATGCTGTCAGGTAATATAAGAGTTAATTAAAAAAGCAATTTGTTGCATCTGACCCTTGCTACAACCTAAGAAGGGGCACAGTGCCTAGTGGAAAAAAAAAAGAGTTCATTTAAGATTGGGGAAAAAAATGCCAGTAAAGGAGAAAGCACAATTGAACAAAGCTGAAGGTATACACTTTTTTATTTCAAAATATATTACAGAGCTACAGTAATTAAAATAGGATGGTACTGGCACAAAAACAGACACGTAGACCTATGGAACAGCACAGAGAGCCCAGAAATAAACCCACACATGTCCAGTCAACTGATCGTTGACAGAGGTGCCAAGAATACACAATGAGGAAAGGATAGTGTCTGAAATAAATGGTGTTGGGAAAGCTGGATATCCATATGCAAAAGAGTGAAATTTTACCCTTACACTATACACAAAAATCAACTCAAAATAGATTAAAGACTTAATGTAAGACCTGAAACCATAAAACTCCTAGAAGAAAACACAGGAAAAACGTTTATTGACATTGGCCTTGACAATGATTTTTTGGCTACAACACTGAAAGCATAAACAACAAAAGCATAAATAGACAAGTGAGATTACATCAAACTAAAACACTTCATTCTGAACAGCAAAGGAAGCAATCAACAAAATGAAGGCAGCCTATGAAATGGGAGAAAATTTTTGCAAGCCAAAATAATATCCAAATCAGATAAGGAGTTAATATCTAAAATATATAGAGAACAAATAAAATTTAATAACATAAAAACAAACAATCCAATTTTATAACTGGCAGGAGAACTAAACAGACATTTTTCCAAAGAGGGCATCACAGTGGCCAAGAGGCACATGAAACAATGCTCAACATCATTAATCATCAGGGAGAAGCAAATAAAAACCAAAATGAGATATCATCTCCCACCTGTTAGAATGGCTCAAGGATGTGGTGAAAAGGGAACCCTTAAATACTGTTGGTGGAAATGTAAATTAATCCAGCCACTATGGAAAACAATATAGAGGTTCCTCAAAAATTAAAAATAGATCTACCATATGATCCAGCAATTCCACTTCTGGGTATATACTCAAAGGAAATAAAAGTGGGATTTTTTCAATAAAAGTTAATTTTTTAAAAAGTGGGATTTTGATAAGATATATGCATACCCATGTTTATCACAGCATTATTTACAGTAGTCAAGGTATGGAAACAACCCCAATGCCTATCAATAGATGAATGGATAAAAAGATGTGTTGTATATACACAATGGAATATTATTCAGCCATGAGAAAGGAGAATATCCTGCCATTTTCAACAATAAGGATGAAACTTGAGCACATTATGCTAAGTGAGTTAAGTCAGACAGAGAAAGTATTATATCACTTGTATGTGGAATCTAAAAAAGTCAAACCTGTGAAAAAACAGAATAAAATGGTGGTTACCAGGAGATGGAGGAGCAGGGGTAGGGGATAAAATTGGTGGTGTTTAAGGGTATGAACTTATAAGAAGTAGTAAATAAGCCATGGGGATTTAAACACAGTATAATTAATAAAGGACAATAATATTGCAGCATAATGATATAATATGCTAAATATTTCTTCAGTGGTAATCATATTACAATATATAAATGTATCAAAGTAACACACTGTATACCTTAAGTTTATAAAATGTATCATGTCAAATTTATCTAATTTTTTAAAAAAGATAAATGTTGGGGAGTATGTGGAGAAAAGGAAACTTTTTTTTTTACATCTTTATTGGAGTATAATTGCTTTACAATGGTGTGTTAGTTTCTGCTTTATAACAAAGTGAATCAGTTATACATATACATATGTTCCCATATCTCTTCCCTCTTGCGTCTCCCTCCCTCCCACCCTCCCTATCCCACCCCTCCAGGCGGTCACAAAGCACCAAGCTGATCTCACTGTGCTATGCGGCTGCTTCCCACTAGCTATTTACCTTACGTTTGGTAGCGTAGTGTATATATGTCCATGCGTACACTGTTGGTAATGTAAACTGATGCAGCCACTATGGAAAACGGTATGGAGGCTCCTCAAAAAAAAAGAAAATAGATCTATCATATGATCCAGCAATTCCACTTCTGGGAATATATCCAAAGGAATTGAAATCAGGATCTCAAAGAGATAGCTGCAGTCCCATGTTCACTGCAGCATTATTTACAACAGCCAAACAAGGAAGCAACCTCAGTGTCTATTGGTGAGTGAATGCATAAATAAAATGTAGCATATACATAAAATGGGATATTGTTTAGCCTTTAAAAAGAGGGAAACTCTGCCATTTGCAACAAGATGGGTGAACTTTGAGGGTATTGTGCTTCATGAAACAAGCCAGACATAGAAGGACAAATAATACATAATACCGCTTATGTGAGGAATCTAAAATAGTCAGACTCAAAGGAGGAGAGAGTAAAATGATGGTTGCCGGAGCCTAGGGAGAGGGGAAAATGGGGAGGTATTAGTTAAGGGTAGTACAAACTTTCAGTTATAGCAAGTGAATAAATTCTAGAGATCTACTATATGGCATGGTGCCTACAGTTAGCAATACTGTATTGCACACCTAAAAATTTGCTAAGAGTTTAGATCTTTTGTTAAGTATTCTCATTTCACACTATAAGTAGATAATAATAATAGAATGGGAAGAAACTTTTGGAGATGATGAATATGTTTATGACTTAGACATAACACTGTGGTGATGGGTTCACAGGTGTATATCTCCAAACTCATCCAGTTGTATACATTAAATATATATAGCTTTTTATTTGTCAATTATACCTCAATAAAGTGGTTTTAAAAAAAGAAATGCTGGGAGATGTGAATTTTCCTAGCAAGTGTTCACCTAATATAAATGCAAGACTTGCTAAAATGTATATGTATTTTCTGTATAATCACATAACCAGTATGACAAACATTATGCAGATTTGCCCCACTTATGTTCTGAAACAGAATTTTCTAAGACAATCCATAATAACATTATAGGCAAATAAAATTGTCTTTTTTTGAAGTTAAAAAAAAAGAAGAAATTACTCTCCTGTTTGTTTTTTAATGACATTTATTACATTCTACATAGTTTAGTCATTTATTGTGCTTATCACTTATTATCTGTTTCCTCATTTTGTGTTTCCTGGGCAGAGAGGGATGTATTTTGTTCACTAAGGTACTCAAGTGCCTGGAACAGTGCTTGTCACCTAGTAAGTGCTCAATAAGTGTTTGTTGAATAAATGAGTGTAACTATCCAGAATGTTGCAAAGAGATAAAAAGGACATGAAAATATGAAAGAAAAATTAAGGGACATGGAGGATAGAATGAGAGAGGGTAATAAACACCTAATTAGAATCACAGACAAAGAGAAAAGAAAAAAAAGGAGAAGATATACACCAAGAGATAATGGCTGATAATTTTTCATCACTGATGAAAGACAAGAAGATACAAATATAAAGCTGCTTATTTGCTTTTGCTCTCACAGATTCCTCTTTGGGAGCAATGTACTCTCTGACTGTTGTCAGAGGCAAGCCAAGGTTGTTAAATAGAACTTGTCCTTATTTCCGTCACTTCACTCTATGGTAATGGTAAATTTACAACATCCAAGGTGGGCCAGAATGCTTTACAATTTAAAAAAAAATTTTTTTCCCTTTTTTAAAAATAATTTTTCTGGCTGCTTTGGGTCTTCGTTGCTGCACACAGGCTTTCTCTAGTTGTGGCGAGCAGTGCTTCTCATTGCGGTGGCTTCTCTTGTTGTGGAGCATGGGCTCTAGGCCTGCGGGCTCAGTAGTTGTGGCTCATGGGCTTTAGAGTGCAGGCTCAGTAGTTGTGGCACACGGGCTTAGTTGCCCCGCAGCATGTGGGATCTTCCTGGACCAGGGCTCAAACCCGTGTCCCCTGCATTGGCAGGCAGATTCTTAACCACTATGCCACCAGAGAAGTCCCCAAAAAGCTTGTATTCTTAACAAATATAATATAACTTGGGAAAAGACATGAAGCCCACTGATGGTTTATGGTATCTTGATAAAAGAAGGTTTCACCACCAACAGCAACAAAAACACTTTTAAACTATTTGACTTTTGAAAACACTATAGCACATGGATTCAGTTACATTTTGAATGAAAAAAAATAAAGGTATTCACAGAATAAATCCTTAGATTCTCTAACCCAATTTAGAGTCACGTGTGAATTTAAATACTGTCAAGGGCTGCCATTGACAGAGCACCCTTATGGAAGAGTCATGGTATAGCTGTTCCTTTTGCTGCTTCCAAATACTGGCCTTTGTGGGCAGCTGCCCAAACATTGCCTGAGAGTTTGTCAGCAAACGGATGACTTCATGTGCCCCTTAATTTTTTTTTTTTTTGCAATATGCGGGCCTCTCACTGTTATGGCCTCTCCCATTGCGGAGCACAGGCTCCGGACACGCAGGCTCGGCGGCCATGGCTCACAGGCCCAGCCGCTCCGCGGCATGTGGGATCTTCCCGGACCAGGCTCAACCACTGCGCAGGGAAGTCCGTCCCCTTAATTTTTTGATTGAAGTATGGTAGATTTACAATGTTTCAGGTGTACAGCAAAGTGATTCAGTTATATTTATATATATTCTTTTTTTTTTTACAAGATATTGGATATAGTTCCCTGTGCTGTACTTGTTTTTTTTAATCTATTTTATATATAGTAGTGTGTATCTGTTAATCCCAAATCCTAATTTATCCCTCCCTTCCCTTGCTCCTTTGGTAACCATAAGTTTGTTTTCTGTGTCTGTGAGTCTATTTCTGTTTTGTACATCAGTTCATTTGTATCATTTTTCTAGGTTCCACAAAAAAGTGATACCATATGATATTTGTCTTTCTCTGTCTGACTTAGTTCACTTCATATTATCATCTCTAGGTCCATCCATGTTGCTGCAAATGGCATTATTTCATTCTTTTTTATGGCTGAGTAGTATTCCATTGTGTGTGTGTGTGCGTATATGTATGTATGTGTATATATATACACACACACACACACACCACCTTCTTTATCCATTCATCTGTCAGTGGACATTTAGGTTGCTTCTATGTGCTGCTGTGCCCCTTAATTTTGCTGCACATCTCCTCCACGTTTACACTCTGGTGGTCAACAAACCAGGTCATTGGCAAATTGCTGGCCCCCAAATAAAGAAAAATAAATGAATTATGTTTTCAGTTTAGGATGCTAGAAAAAGAAGAAGTAAACTTAAAGAAAGTAGAAGAAGAAAAATAATATAATTATAGAACTTAAAGAAATAAACAGTAGATACAGCAGAAACTAACACAACATTGTAAATCAACTATACTCCAATAAAAATTGAAATAAAAAAAGAAACAATAGAAAGGATTAATAAAATAAAAACTGATTCTCTGAAAAAAGAAACTTTAAAAAAGTAGACATACCAGTAGCAAGAGTAATCAAGAAAAAAGATAAACTATAAATACTAAAAATTATATGGAAAACATTTTTTAATTGAGGTAAGATTCACGTAACAAAATTAACCAGTTTAAAGTAAACAGTTGAGTGGTTGAGTGGCATTTACTATATTCACAATGTTGTTCAACCACCACCTCTGTCTAGATCCAAAACATTATCATCACCCCAAAAGGAAGCCATGAACCTGATGAACAATTGTTCCTCATCCTGCTCCCCACCCCGCCCCTCTCCCCAGCCCCTGACAGCAGCCAGTCTCATTCCATCACTGTGGATATATCTATTCTGGATATTTCATGTAAATGGAATCATACAATGTGTGACCTTTTACATCTGAATTATTTCACTTGTCATAATGTTTTTAAGGTTTATTCATGTTGTAGCATGCATCAGTACCTCATTTCTTTATATGGCTGAGTAATACTTCATCATATGGACATGCCACAATTTGTTTATCCATCCATTCGTTGGTAGACAGTTGTGCTGTTTCTACCTTTTGGCTATAGTGAATAGTGCTACTATGAACATGTATGTATGTGTATTTGTTTGAATGCCTGTCTTCTATTTTTTTTAGGTATATATCTAAGAGTGGAGCTGCTGAATTGTACAGTAATTCTATGTTTAGCTTTTGAGGAACTGCCAAACTGTTTTCCATAGCAGCTGAGCCATTTTACATTCCTGCCAGCAATATATGAGGGTTCCAGTTTATGCACATCCTCATCAGTGCTTGCTGTTTTCTGGGGGTTTTCCCCATTGTGGTTTGATTTGCATTTTCATGATGACGAATGATGTGAGCATCTTGTCATGTGTTTGTTGACCATTTGTATATCTTCCATGGAGAAATGTGTAGTCAATTTCTTTGCCCATTTTTAATTGGATTATTTGTTTGTCTTTTTGTTGAGTTGTAAAAGTTCTTTATATTTCCTAGATACTAAACCCTTATCAGAGATACGATTTCCAAATATTTTTTTCTTCCTGTAGGTTGTTTTTTTTCTCTTTCTTGGTGATGTTGATGCACAACACTTTTTAATTTTGATGAAGCCTACAGTATCAGTTTTTTCTTTTGTTGCTTGTGCTTTTGGTATCATAGAACACATTTTAAAAATTGTGTATGTATACTATAACCAACCTGATACCAATAAACTTGTGCTCATATGTATAAGAATGTTACTTTTGTAATAGCAAATATTTTAAGGAAGTCTAAGTGTTCATAAGAAGAGAAATGACTAGATAAATAATAGTGTAACCTTTGAAAAAGTTGAGGTGAAAAGAAGTGAGAGAGGGACTGAATTAGGTTTCTTTTGTTGCGTAACAAATTACAACAAATTTAATGGATTTTAAAATTTCCCATCTTTTAGTTCATAGTTCTGTAGGTTAGAAGGCATTTCTGGGTTCTTTGTTCACGATATCACAAGGCTGAAGTCAAAGTGTCAACTGGGCTGTGTTTTAATTTAAAAGCTCTAGGGGAAAATTTGCTTCCAAGTTCATTGGTGGTTGTTATTGGCAGGATTCAGTTTCTTACAGTTGTGGGACTGAGGTTCAGTTTCCTTGCTGGCTGTCAGCTGAGAGCTGCTCTTATCTCCTAAAGGCCACCTGCCTTTCTTGCTATATAGCCCCCTCCATCTTCAGGTTAGCAATAGTGCAGTGAATCCTTTCCATGCTGTGAATCTCTTACTTCCTTTTCTGCAATTAGCGGGAGAAAATTTGTCACTTTTAAAGGACTCATGGGGTTAGGTCAGGCTCACCCACATAATCTCCCTGTTTTATGGTCAGTTGTGCCATATAGCATAACCTAATTATGGGATTAAAAGTCACCATACTTACAGTCCCAGGGATTATACAGCCCTGGGATTATTGGGGAGGAAATTTAGGGGACCATTTTAGAGTTCTGCCTACAACAGAGACTACTTCTAAATACATAAACATGTTCTATATATGAAAGAAAGTTAATGAGATATTGTTCAGTGAAAACAGCAAGTTTACAACTGTATGTATAGTATTATTTTGTGGAGAAAAACTACATACATCTATATGTGTATAATGTATATATGTATTATAATTATTAATTTTTTATAAGACTAAAATTTTTTAAAATAATCCTTGAACTGACAGATATTTGATGTTTTGGTAGTAATTCTTTTTTTTTAAAGTAGCTGGCAACAATCTTAAGGGAAAGACAGTTATTAAAAAATATAGCAGGGCTTCCCTGGTGGTGCAGTGGTTGAGAGTCCGCCTGCCGATGCAGGGGACAGGGGTTCGTGCCCCGGTTTGGGAAGATCCCACATGCCGCGGAGCGGCTGGGCCCGTGAGACGTGGCCACTGAGCCTGCGCGTCCGGAGCCTGTGCTCCACAACGGGAGAGGCCACAGCAGTGAGAGGCCCGCATACCGAAAAAAAATTTAAAAAATTTAAAAATAAATAAATAAATAAATAGCAAATATTGGTTTTGCTGTATGAGGAGAAAAATAAGAAAAAAAATTTCTCAGTTGTACTTCTCCCCTTCTTCAAGCCTTCTGGCTTGGCAATCCAGAATAAACATCTGCTTGCTTTTGAGTGATAATGGGGTAAGAAAAGGACAAAGCCTATAAATGGCTAGAATTTTAAATGTCCTTTATATTTTTTCCCTAATATCATGAATTCCCTTCTATAAGGAACTCATTGCCTTTGTTAAAAAATATTTTTCTGTTAAGAAAAAGAAAGAAAATATTTTTCTGTATACACATTATGAGTGTTAACTGTTATCTTAATCTATTTAATAATTACCACCTAATTACCTCCTCAAAATCATATAAAGAATATTCTTTTAGAAAAGAATTTGTGTTTTGATCTTTATTTGCTTCTATATGGATACTGTTATCTTTTATGTGAATTTCCTTATTCACAGGAGGAGTATTATTGTTTAACTAATTTTCTCTATGCTACTGGTGTGCCTGTTAATATGCCTGATTCTCTCACTGGCCCTCTACATATTTAGCAGAGTGCTCTAAAGCCTCCGGGTGCTAGTGATTGATTTTATCACTCAACCGGCTTTCCCTAAGGAGTCTTCAGTATGCCAGGTTTTTCTCCTAGGCCTTGGGAATACAAAGTTGCCCTCAGAAACTTAACCTCTCTTGATTATCATGTGAAAGCACTTACTTTAGCCATCTTTTCATGGATGCTGTGCAAAGCAAGCCAAAAGCCTCATTTCTAATTCTCCTGGAGTTTAGTCAGCATTCAAAATACCCTTGCGTAGAATGAACTTTTTCTTGAAAATCAGCTGCCTCGTTAATTGAAATAGAGGGTTCTGCCTGAGAGGCAAGCTTTCTACCCAAAAGAGATAATCTGCCTCTGAAAATCTCAGGTACCCCTAGAGAGAAATTTTCTTTTAAAATGATGGCAGAGAACTTTGTTGATTAAATCAAACAGTTTTTCTTTTCTCTGCAAAAGAGGTCATGTCTTACAATGCAACTAGAGCTTATCTGTGGGAGCTCAGGCAGCCAGTGAAGGACCTGCACATCAGTCTTGGTCCTTCCACTCAGGGCCCCAAAGTTACACAGGTATGGTCTAACCTGTCTTAACTTTGTCTGGGACATAGACTCCAGCTCACTACCCAACAATCCCCCAAGGACTTTCTGTCACTCCCAGCAGGA
>NW_006778765.1:656835-690434 GCF_000442215.2 Lipotes vexillifer
AATACCCTGACTCTGGTGATTATCAACATCACTTTCTTCTCCTACCCTGCTCTCATTGTCAATATGCATATCTTCCCTGGAAATTACAAAGATCTAGAGAAATTAAAAATTAGCTCACTCACACAAAGAAAGCCCGGAACCTGTGCCCTATGGATAGAGAAGCCAACGCGTGAATATTTAAGTGAAACCGTTTATAATCTATTGTCTTATAAGTTTTCTCTTATAAGAATATATTTTTCTAATATAACCCAAAACTGAAAATATAGACAGAATGCATGCAAATGCAGTTTAAAGCTAAATATATTTCATTTCAGTGCCCAGGCTAACTCAACATGTTTCTACATACATGCCCAAGGTATCATATCTTGCTCTGAAACATTACAGTGAAAATCTGCTTAGAGATAGACAAGTTGAAACTTCCGTTTTAGATATGTACCTTGGCCTGTGGTTAATGTGTCTTTTTTCATCTGAGAATAAGGTCAGAAATTGCTCTTCTGTATGTGCCATCGTTTCATTATGTTCAGAGTCTAAATATCAGGCTGGGGAAATTTTTTAATACAATGTCCTACAGAGTCGGGACAAAAACAGTAAAAGAAGTGGTCAGGCTTCTTTAAGAAGTTCTTTGTTTACAAGAAATTTGCTTTCTACTCTGTCTAGACCATGACACACAGTGCAAAGTAGAATAGAATAACTAATGCTACTGACAGAAGTTTGGAAAAATCCTCTGCCTAGAGAGGAATGTGGAAAATTAAGGGATATCAGAGGTAGAAGTTATAGTGGATTGATATAGTCAGACGTTTATTTTTCACCTATTATGTGCTCCCATTGGTATAGGCTCTAGAGACATGGCAGTGAGGAAAACACACAAAAATTCCTGTCCTTGTGAGACTTGTATTCTGGTAGGGGGAGTCAATCAATAAATATAACAAAGAGTAAATTGTAGAGTGTATGGAGGGATAAATGATATAGAATAGAAAAAGTTAAAGTATGAAGGAGGATTTGCTATTTTGAATAAGGTGTTCAGGGTAGGCCTCACTGAGCAGGTGAACATACCATGGGGCTATCTTCCAGGGGAGAGACCTTTTTTCTACCATCTTCTCATCCTTGGATCTCAAAATGACTTCCAAATTAATGAGGTGGACCAAGGGATGAAATTACAACCAGCCTTCTCACCCCTGGTCACTTAAAGATAAATTAGGAAACTAGATAGGAGGCCTTTGCAGTAATCCAAACGGGAGATGATGATGGCTTCGACTTGGGCTTTTTTTTTTTTTTGAGGTAGAACTGTACTGGTTTCATTTCTGGTGTGGTGGAGTGAACTCCTAACAGGCCAGCCCTCCAACACTTAACTATTAACAGTGGGTAAAATCCAGAAAAACAACCATGTTAGGGTTCTGCTGAATGAACAGAAGCAGCAGATTTTGGAGGGGTAAAAACTCGGAGAAAGGGACCAACACAGAGTGAGTGTCCTGTTTTTGTGGTTTTAGTCAGAGCTGTACTCTCAACATAGCATGGGGTAGCTAAAACTCTAATAGAAGCCTGCCATATTTTTAGCCTGAGGAACCAAGAGATGGAGCTTGGGGCTTGAAGGGAATCCTGGGAAAGATAGAGTGGGAGATGGAGAATCCCAGATGTTACATATCACCTCTGCCCATGTCACTGATTCAGGCTGATCCCTGAATCACACATATGCAGGGCAAACTCAAAGCAGCTAGCAACTAAGACTAAAAGAAAACTGAGGGACTTCCCTGGTGGCACAGTAGATAGGACTCCACGCTCCCAATGCAGGGGGGCTAGGTTTGATCCCTGGTCTGGGCACTGGATCCCACGTGCCTGCTGCAACTGAGGAGCCTGCCTGCCACAACTAAGGACAACTAAGACCTGGTGCAACCAAATAAATAAATAAATATTTTTAAAAATAAATAAAGAAGAGAAAACTGAAGTTTAACCTGCCATCAGTCACAGGAGAAACAGATTGCAGATTAAGTCTAACCAAGTTAATTTCCTATTAAAACAAAAATACTAACTGACCCTCTTCAGAAGACTGTAAGAGAATCCAGTGTCTCCACAGCATACCAACTACAATGTCCAGAGTACAATCCAAAATTATGGGCCATACAAAGAACATGGAATATATGACCCAGTCTGAGGGGAAAAGACAGTCAACAGAAGCCAACCCTGAGATAACTCAGATGTTGAAATTATCAGACAAGGATTTTAAAGGAGCTATTATAACATGTTCAGTGAATGAAAAGATAGTAAAAATCTCAACAGGAAAATAGGAAATACTTCTTAATACCAAATGAAATTTTAGAACTGAAAAATACAGCATCTATATTAGGGATATCAGGAATAAAAATATCACCAGATGAGATTAATTGAAACATGAAATAATAGCAGAGAGAATCTTTGAATTTGAATATCAATATAAGTTATCCAATCTAAAGAAAGAAAAATATTAAAGCCAAACTTAATCATCAAAGCCTTAGGGTTACAGTTTCAAAAGGCCCATATTGGAATTTCAGAAGGAAAAGAGAGAAAGAATGGGGCAGAAAAAACATTTAAAGAAATAGTGGCATGTAACTTCCCAAATTTTGTGAAAGACATAAACTTACATATTTAAGAAGCCTGTCAAACACCAAACAGATTAAATATGAGACATCGTAGTCGAACTAAAATTCTTAAAAGTAGCTAGTAAAAAATGACACGTTGCATGCATGAGAACAACAATTCAAGTGATCATGGGCTTTTTATCAGAAACTGCAGAGTCCAGAACATAATAGGAGAATATCTTCAAACATCTTTAAAGTATCTTTAAAGAAGATACTTTGTTCATCTTTAAAGAAGGACAAACAAACACAAAGTTACATATTTAATGAAAAAAATCTTTCAAGAATGAAGACGAAATAAAGACATTTTCAGATAAAGGAAAACTAAGAGAATTTGTCACCAGCAGAATTGCACTTTAAGACTTGCTAACGGTGGTTGAGAGTCCGCCTGCCGATGCAGGGGACACGGGTTTGTGCCCCGGTCCGGGAAGATCCCACATGCTGCGGAGCGGCTGGGCCCGTGAGCCATGGCCACTGAGCCTGCATGTCCAGAGCCCGTGCTCTGCAACTGGAGAGGCCACAACAGTGAGAGGCCCGCGTACCGCAAAAAAAAAAAAAAAAATAGACTTGCTAACGGAAGTTCTCCAGGCTAAAAAAAGAATCAGAGGGAAGCTCATATTCTCAGAAATGAATGAAGAACAATGGAAATGGTAAATATATGGATAAATATAAAAGACTGTTTGTCTCTTTATTTAAAAAATACATGTCTGTGTAAAATAAAAATACCATTTCCGGGCTTCCCTGGTGGCGCAGTGGTTGAGAGTCTGCCTGCTGATGCAGGGGACACGGGTTCGTGCCCTGGTCCAGGAAGATCCTACATGCCGTGGAGCAGCTAGGCCCGTGAGCCATGGCCGCTAAGCCTGCGCGTCCAGACCCTGTGCTCCGCAACGGGAGAGGCCACAACAGTGAGAGAGGCCCGCGTACCGCAAAAAACAAAACAAAACAAAACCATTTCCTTTTTTAAAAAATTTTATTTATTTATTTATTTAGACTGCGTTGGGTCTTCGTTGCGGTGCACGGGCTTCTCATTGTGGTGACTTCTGTTGCAGAGCATGGGCTCTAGGTGTGCAGGCTTCAGTAGTTGGGGCACATGGCCTTAGTTGCTCCGCAGCATGTGGGATCTTCCCAGACCAGGGCTCAAACCCATGTCCCCTGCATTGGCAGGTGGATTATTAACCACTGAGCTGCCAGGGAAGCCCCCAAAATACCATTTTCTTGAGGGTATTCTAATGTGTATACATGTTGTACATATGACTACTATAGCAGAAAGGATGGGGAGAGTGTTCATTTAACCTCTACAGTTGCAAGGTTTCTACATTTTTTGTAAAATGGGAAAATATTAACTTGAAATTGACTGTGAGAAGTTAAGGGTGTATAAAATAATGCAAAGAGGTACAGCTAAAAAGTCAGTAGATAAATGGAATTCTAAAATCTACCCAATAACAGAAGATTCCTGAACTGTTTTGGTTCTTCCTTTCCTCACATTCTAAAGTACATGTTCATAGTGTCTGAGGAGCCAAATCCACACTGAGAGAGTATGATTTCAGGTATCATTCAAAACGGTAATGAGTTGCCTCAGTGGCTAAATTTAATTAGTCTTTCTTAGAAAATTGCTATACAGTAGAGATCAAAATTATCAAGACAGCAGAGAAGGGCTTCCCTGGTGGCACAGTGGTTGGAAGGATTCATTCCAACCATCCTGATCCAACAGATCATTTAACTGCTTTTGTCTTCTCAAATACAACTACTGCAGATGGCAGTCTGCTAAAAACCAGTAGACAGTGTCTACCAGAGATATCAGAGGCCAGGTTGGGATATCCACTGATCACCACTAAGGGCTTTAGTAGTGATCAAAATTATTCAGACACCTGTTAAAGACAGGCAGACTTTATTCAGGACCATTGCAATAGGTATAAGGACTGCTACAGTACAGCCTGTCAGTAGAGGAGGGAGATTGGGCTCAACTGTGACTACAATAAGAGAAAGTCGGAATTTATAGCCAAAGAGCAGGGTAGGAGTTAGTGGGTTGACAGTTACTAAAAAGAAACATCAGGGGTTGGGGGGATCCTGGCTAGACCAACCTAACAGGATTCTTGCTGAAGGCAGGCCAAGGTGATCAGACGTCACTTGAGGGTGATGGGGAGAGTCTGACTGATATTGAGGAGGGTCAGATATTGAAGGTGGAGGATCCTGGCTAAACCAATGTAGCAGGGTTCTTGCTAAAATTAGATAATGCAGAGAAGGACATTGGACTCTAAAAGTTCAGGTGTAGTTGAAAAACTCAGAGGAGGCTGACTAGAGTTTGGGCAAGGAGAGAATCTCTGCCAGCTTCCTTCTCAAAATGTACAGTCTGATTTTGGCCAAAGAATGTCTGACCTAGTACCTGTTGTGTTCCTGATCAAGAGAATCCCTGCCCTCAGAGAAGCACAACTGGTAAATGTGTAAACAAGACAGCTTCAGGTACTACTACAGCTTAGGAGACTGCTTTGTAAGAGGAAATTCCATAGCCCTGAGTATTCTGTGAAGCCTTTTTGAGGCAGGTGATGAACAAAGCTTTGGGAAATAATCTGTCAGGAAGCATTTAAAGGTGTGAGAGTGGAAGTCCCATGATTCAGTGAACTGGCAGTAGGCTAACAGCCCTTTCTTCCAGAGAGGTGCGTAGACTTTTCTATGCAAGGGGACTTCTACTTTTCAGACACATGTAGTGCCAGCTAGGGCCTGCTCTTTTCTTAGGCCATTGAAGGTTCCCTTCTTCTTGCTGCTCTTGCCAACTCTGATACCAACACAAACTAACTTCTTTTATCATTCTAAACCTCAGATTTGCAAAGTACAACTTAAAGATGTTCCAGAATAGTGGATGAAAGAAAATATGAAAAGATGGATTGAAGTTTGCTGTTCCTTTCAAAAAGCTTTATTGTTGTTAAAATATATTTAGCTGGGAGAGATTTTAACTAATATGTGTTTCTCTGGAAACCAGATGATTAGAGAAACAGCTGAACTGTAAGACCTGTGGCTGCTGTCCTTAGAGTCACAATCCTGATGGATGTCTGAGGCTACGTGCCCTGAGACACAACTTACAGCAATTGGAAGTGTTTCTGTCGGAACTAGAGGCATTTCCTCACAAACTAGGGGTTATTTTCTCTGCCTTCACAAAGCAATGTAAAATATCTGCCTGGATTGATATCTGAAGTTATTCGAGATCATCTCAAGACAGACCAAGATTTTAAAAACGAAATCTTTGAATCCTCACATGGAAGTGGAAAAACACTAGGTGCTAGATTCTGTCAGCAGATCAGTCAGTGCATCAAGATTGTGTTTTGAAGGATGTGTTATGTGCTGTTTAAAAGCAAACAATTGAGACTCATGAGAGAGAATGGAAAACTGAGCATTGGATGTGTAGGCTTAGTGTCCATGGAGCAAGATGAATGGCTGTTGTTAGGTAACTAGAAATCAGACACAAAGGAAGAGAAGAAATAGTGGAGAAATAGCACAAGTGGGGAACTCTGAGACTGATTTGATCCTTTGCAGTATGTGGGAACCAGGAAAGTCCACACTTGGACTTACTAGACAAAGCTAAATGCTTTGAGAGGAAAATGAAAATTTAGAATTTCAAATTCAAAATATAAACAGTTATAAGTTTTAAGAAAATCAGTTCTTTGGTAGAAAACAGAGAATATTTTGTCACAACACTCCTGTATAAACTTACTTTATCTTAATATGGCATCTAAAGATGTGGCTGCTGCTTTCTGAGGGAACACTGCAAGTAGCTTTCCCTCTGAGCACGTTTAGAGCAGAGACTCATGTGGAAATAGATCCTGCTAGTAGTTTACCTTGAACTCAATTATTATTAACACTCCTAGCACCTTCCCCCAAAAGCCATATTACACTTTATATGGACTCTTCAAATCAAAGTTGTAAAACTCTATTAAATATCTACCTGATTGTTACCCTTCAGTTTTGAACCTAAACACATTAAAAAGTAGGTTTTTCTTTCAAGGGCTTTTAATGGAAAATAGAAATATTTCGGTACCTCAAGACAGAATGGAGAGACACACCTAGAAGATTATTAAATCAGTGATAATGAAGACCCAGGAACTGGAGCCTGGGCTGAGATGTCTATAGAGTGAAGTGGATGAGATGCTCGTTCAGAAGAAGGGAACAAAACAGAGAAGAGAGATTCTAGTATCTGGAAAAATAAAAGCAAAGTTAGTTTATAAGTTTCACAGGAAAACAAGTCTTATAGTCATCCCTTGTTTATCAGACAAAAATATTATCCTCCTTTATTATCCACTTTTTCCAGACTTAGCTCTAATTACTTTTTGGAGTGACTGTTGAGTGTATGTTCAGGCCATTAACCACAGGAGGGAACACAAAAGGAGTGGACAGGTTTAAGGGAACTGGTTTTAGACCAGTAGTTCTTAACATTGGAGGCACATTAGAACTAAAGTTCCCAATGCCCAGGCCACTCCCCACATTAATTAAATCAGGAGTTCTCAAGTGATTCTAATGTGCTGGGAAGGTTAAGAACCACTGCCTGGGACAGCCGAGTTTAAGGAACTATCAGATTTTGGGTAGAGCTACTGCGTGCAGAAGACAGTAGGAGAGTGTTAGAAATAATTTGTTAGTAATGTAGTTACAGTACTGATTTGAAAATTATTTACTTTTTCTAGAGTAGATTTGTGGTTATAATTATATCCCTCTTGTTAATTTATTCAACACACATTATATAACTACCATGTGTAAGATATTGTTTCAGGTGCCAGGGAATCAGCGCAAAACAAGACAGAAAATCCCTCTCCTCTTGTAGTTTACATTCTAGCGGGGGAAACAGACAATAAATAAATGTATACTATAAAACCAGGAGGGTATAAATACTTTGAAGAAATTGAGAATCACAGAAATGAGACATAGCACTTTTAAAATTAAGGTGCATAGGAAGATCCCTATAAAGAGATGACACTGACTCCTCAGGTTATTAAATCACAGAACCTCTCAGGCCCCCAGCGATTGACGCCCTGCCCCCCAACAAATCCCCTTCACTTTCTGAGCTCAGAAGACTTCCTCAACCATTGATCTTTTAAAAAACCCATAACACGTTTGTCTTGGGCCCCAAATACTATCACTGGAAGCTTTACATCACTCAAACTCTTAAGCTTCTCAAACATTTATCTTCATACCCCAGTCACTAATCCTCCCAGACCCCAGAGCTGCTCACAACACCCCTTTGACTATAAGTCAGGCAGACTCTCCCAGTAATGAGACATTCAGACACCACAGGACCCCAAGTAAATCACTTAGTCCACACAGAGGGCTGAAAGGAGGCTTTTAGAGGAGAGCATGAAGATAGAAGAGACTGCGATGGGGCACAGTCCTACAGGGACTGGGGAGGAGGGATGGTAATGCCCAGAATAATAAATAGGTTGCATTAGGCTGTGGTAAATTGGAAGACATTCATATCCAGTGATTTTTATTTTCTTCTGAGGCTTAAGGGGAAAGGTAGAGGTTTGGCTTGGTCTCTGTGGGGAATGAAGGATAGAAAGAAACAGGAGTAAACACTCCTTGAGGGCATGTGATGTGCCAAGCCCCATGCCACGAGCTTTACATATGTCACTTAATTTAGTCCCTACATCAACTCTGAAGTCAAACAGATTGCTGGTTTCCAGTCCAGGATTCAAGTTCTGGTCTGCTCCCTGCTTTATTTCCACTACACCATATTGCCACAGGAATTCATGAGAGTATATCCATGCATATTGCAGAATCGCAAGAGATAGAAATCAGAACCTTTCAAGGGGACCTAATGGTCATAGTCATGGATTCCTGCAGCCCAGAGATCTGTATTTGGTGACTGCTCACTGTTCCTTCCAAAAAACAACAGGCAGGTTTCCCTACTAGCAATACTCTGAGATATAGATTCTTGATTCCAGAATGTTATATCACTGGAAGCACAGCCGGAGCCCAAATTTAGGAGAAAAGCTGAGGAAAAACCTTACTGAGATCAAAGTTAAACATTTATCTGCTTCAGAAACCCTGAAATATAAGTTGTTTGACTTAAATAGTTTGCCTTGAATTTTTGCACTGAAATATCTTTTTATTTCCATTCCAAGAAATTTGTGGAATATGTTAAGGCTCATACTGATAAGGCTGAGCACCGTATGAATGGCTTCAGAGGAACAGTTAGCTTAGTTTATCTTCATTGGTTAGTGGCATTTGTGTAGGGTCAGAAGTCAAAAAGTATGGCAATAGAGGAAATGGAGGAATAAGCTTGCAGTCAGCTTCCCACTGCCTGGAAGAGCATCCTAGCCTCTGACATGGTCCTGCATGATTTATGGATGTATGAAGACACAGAAGTAAACCAATGAGAAGAAGCTGAGGAGCTTCTGATACTCTTCCCTTGGAAGATTGCATGTGCCCAGAGACACATACATGCCCTCTTTACATCCTTCTTCTGAGGGTACACAGAGCTTCTAAAACCTGTCTGACCCCAGGCTGAGAACTCTCCTTTAAGTTATAAAAGACCCACTCTGGAAATAGTCCCTTTGCTATTTTGTGACCTATGCCTTGGCATCCACCTCATCCCATCTACCTACTCTCGCTCCACACTCTGCCCCTCTACCACGGTGTGGTCAGCCATGATCCGTCTGTGGCTTCATCCTCCTGCCCCTGAAGATAATTCAGTCCAACCATGGTCCATCCCTAATACCAGCCCTGCTTGAAATTCTTCAGCCTCAGCCCTGTAAGTCATGAGTACTCAGGATTCCTGGACTTGACCTTTGAGGTCTGTCCTTGCCCTTGTTGTAAGCTCCCTGAACTCACACTCCTGCTAGAGCCTACCTGCCTTACCATGGTTAGTGCTGCCAAATAAGCTAGGCTGCTTAACCCCTCTGTGCTGCCATTTCCTCAACTGTGAAATAGTAGTGTTAGTGTCTACATCATCAAGGTGATAATACGTGTCAAGTCCTTAGATTAGGCCCTGGTAGATAGTAAATCTCAATAAATATTCATAATTATTGTTATGTTGTTATTGTTAATTGTTATTAATAACAATAACATAATTATTGTTATTGTTGTTTTTATATGCGTTGAAACTTTGCTCTCGAGTCCAAACATCAGTGGTTTGTTTTTTTTTTTTTGGCGGTACACGGGCCTCTCACTGTTGTGACCTCTCCCATTGTGGAGCACAGGCTCTGGACGCGCAGGCTCAGCGGCCATGGCTCACGGGCCCAGCCACTCCGCAGCATGTGGGATCTTCCCGGACCGGGGCATGAACCCATGTCCCCTGCATCAGCAGGCGGACTCTCAACCACTGCGCCACCAGGGAAGCCCAAACATCAGTGTTTCTGTGTGCTTCATTCTAAAAGACAGGAAGGGCAAATATAGGTATGTCGCCACTGCAATCCCACCACAGAGGCCCTGCTTTTGCTGCGCATCTGACAGGTAGCCTCCCCTAGGACCTCAAGTGACAGAGTCTCTGTTAGCTTTGTCTAGGTGGTGGGATAGCAGAGAGATTCCATCAAGCTAAAAAGTCATAAGAGCCCTGTGGCAGCAGCAGTCACATTCAGCATACTCATTTATTGCTGTGAAGCCCCTCAGAGCCTTTAAAGCAGGAAAAAGCTGTGTGTATATAAATAGGAACCTTCTTTGGGGAAAACTGCCCCTTTATTATTTTTCATTTTGCCCTCAGCTACCTTGGTATTTTAACTGTGTAGTCCTTATAAAGTTATTATAAGTCAGGTGTCTAGAAACTGTAAACTTCTGTGCTTGATTCTTTGAGGGTTGCAGAGATGCAGGAGGCACAGTCCCTGCTGCTTTACAGACAACAAGGACACTGGACTTAAAGGATGTGTGGAGATCCCCAGGACAACCCCTAGTGGTCATTCACTAGAAAGACTCATGGGACTCAGCATATAGTTGTATTCGTGGCTGAGATTTATTACAGCGAAGTAGTAAGGATACACCAGTGGCTCATAAGGAAGAAAGACACAAGTAGAGTCTGAAGGGGTCCATGCACAGGCTTCCTTATGCTCTCTCCTTCCCATGAGGGGTCACACAGAGCACACATCTCCAGTTAAAATGCAGCAGCATGTGTGCGGTATTTTTGCTCTAGGAGGCCTATTAGAGATTCAGCAACCAACATTTATTGGGGCCTGTCACGTAGGGACCCTCTGCTTAGCGTGTACAAAATGTCCAGAAGGGAAGCAAGTGTTCAGCATAAACCATATTGTTCACATAAATAGTCTAGGCACAGTGAGCCACCCTTAACGGTTGGGAACACTCTAAGAGCCAATTCCCAGATGCCAGCCAAAGGCTAACCTTGCAAGCAGGACTTTCTAAAGATAGCAGTCTCAGGCCTGCTACTTTAACTCTTTTCTGTACAGAAAAGGTGCCACATACGTATACAACCAGCTCTAATGCTAGCCTATCAGAGTCACTGCCATAAATGGTTTGATGGTAGAGAAGGAGCAGGTCCCTTCTGACTGATGGGTCATAGAAACCTTTCTGACACTGCACATTTGAGCTGGGCCTCAAAGGTTAGGCAGGGTTTGAGCAGCAGAGAGAAGTGGGGAGATAGGACGCAGTGGGCAAAAAAAGAGTACTTTCAGGGAAAGGCAGGCAGGCCCATCTGACCAGAAACAAGGTATGTTGATGGAAGTAGGGGAACCTAGGAAGGCGGAGAGAGGACAGATGCCACAGGGCCTGGACTACTAGGTGGAGGCTTGTGGGCTTTATCTACAGAGATAGAACACCACTGAATGTTTCTCTTTTAAGAAAGGAAGTCATATAGTTCAAGCCATGTTTGGAGGAGATGTATCTTGGGGTATAGATATATCTCGGGATAGGCTGAGCTGAAGGTCGGAGTCCTAGAGATGGAAGGCTACTGAAGATACCTGGATATATTCCCAAAAGGCCCAGGCTTCAGAAGATGCTCATTTGTTTATGGTCCACCTTAATATATAGGAAATATGTAAAATAAATGGGGAAGGCAAACTCTGACTATGTCTGTGTTGTAGATTACCCTTTAGTACCTTAGCAGGCAGGCCAGAGTTGACTAGGCGTGTCTTGACATGTGCAGTGAATTTGTGCCTACTGCTGCAATGTTCTAAATGCAGAGAAGAGATTGTATTTACTTAAAAATAATGTACAACCTGTACTGATTAGAGTACTCAGAAACTGCCAAATCCCCAATTCAAGTCTGCACAAATATCTGGCTGTCTTGTCCCAGCCCTAAGCACAGGTAGAGCAGATCTTTTGTGAAGCTGCAAGTTACTTTATGCACACTTCTGGGTCTCAAGGCTGCCCCACTCTCAACAAAAAGTTAAGAAGGGGCCAAAGGGCAGACCACATGGGACCTGCTCACTGGCAATTCTTTATATGCTATCTGACTTCCTGGATTCTTGTCCCAGATCCCTGGCCGTTGACATCTGAGACTGCCTTACTTGGGCCCTACACTCCTGGCTCACAATTTTGGTCCAGCTCATCTGTGTAGACTTCCTCATCTATGCTTTGATTGCTAGGTTTTCAGAAGTCTACTTGCCTATCACGTGCCCATTTCTAAGCCTTAGAGACCAGGAAGGCCTGCCCGGAAGAGTGCCATTCCTGAACCTGGCCCTCTGAATACCTTTCCTCCAACCCTCAAACCCCACCTGTGTATCCTGACCCTAGTGTTGACAGCATTATAATTTTGTGCTTTGGAACGATGCTGCTGTGCAGTAATACAGAACTCTTTGTCTCAGTGACCACTCCCTCCCCTGACCCTATAGAGCTGTGCTGTCCAATAGAACTTTCTAGGATGATATAAATGTTCTATATATGGCAGAAGATTATGGTCTGTGTGGTAGCCACTAGCTACATGTGGCTGTTTGGCACTTGAAATGTGGCCTGTGTGACTGAGAACTGAGTTACTAATTTTATTAATTTTAATTAAATTTAAATATAGGTAACAACATGTGGCTAGTGGCTACCATATTATAATGGCACGGCATAGAACCTGGTGGGAGAGATCTGGTGAACTAGTTGTGCAGGGCCATGGCAGAAAGGGTAGCCTTAGTCTGTGTGCACAGGATATCAAGAGGAGGGAAAGACATGAAGCAAAAGAGAAAAATTAAGGAGAAAGTCCTTTGTAGTCTCAGATCTATCCATTTGTGCACATTTCTAGGTATATAATATTTAGAGACATACTATTTTTAAATTGGTTTATTTTTGATCAATATTAAATCTTACTTTCACTATTTAAATATGTATCATGAAAGACAGTTGACTACAGGAACTAGTACAGGCTTAATATTACAACTTACAGACTTAAGTTCAAGTCTTATCTCTGTACCATGTTAGCTATGTTACTCTAATATTGTTTTTTAAATAATATCATCAATTTTTCAGTATTAAGGGAAAGTAAGAAAGGTTTTGACATAGTGCAGTAGACACTGTTCCTATATCTTAAACTTTTAAAAAATTAGAATTCTTAAACCCTTCAAAGTTTTAGTACTTAGGAAATCTTTATTTGCTGTTTGTTCCCTGAGATTATTCCTGAGCTTCTCAGTCATACTTTAAAAGCCTAGAAAATATCTAGTAGAATGTCTGACAGATATAAATATTTTGAGTTTTCTAGCTTCTGTTCAGGAAACAATCAAGATTTTTCTATTCTGTGTGTGTTTATTTTGGCTTTTGTAAGCTCTGCTCTTCCCATCAGGACTCCCTCATGACCTATTGAACAGCAAGACTTTGCTTCACTGAGGCACAGAAACAGCAGCAGAAATAGTGACAAGAACAAGTTAATAAGTGTAAATAATATGTATTCTGGTATCCTTAATCAGAGGATTTATGTAGTTACAACAGGCCAGATCTGTAGGGTGTGGGGTATTATGCTAAACAGAGAAAAACGTGAGTAAAGGAATGAAATTAAAAAGAACAGTAATGTTCACATCATGAACAAGGAACTGGAAATCACAGAACAAAGATTATCAGTATAAGTGGTGAGTAATGACGGAGGAGGGAAGCAAGATCAGAAAGATAGAATGAGAGCAGCCAAGATGGCAGCTGCTGTTTTAACATTGCTTTTTTGACCTCAAGGGCTAGCATGGTTACTTTTCTAGAATACTTAAGACTGCTTGACCTTCAGCTGAGCAGTGAAGAAGCGTAGCACTTCTTTAGTCCCCGAAGGCATGATTAGCAAATCATAAAGAAGGCAGGGTCAATCCCCCTGCCCCCACCTTCCTCCCATGGAGGTACACCTTCCTCAGAAGCATTATGGCTTGATGTTGGAGATGGCAAGGATGAACTGACTCAGCATTGTGCTGTCCTGTCATCGGAGTCTCAGCCTCACTTCACCCCCATTTATTCATTTACATGCTTTTTATTGTTAGAATTGGAAGCCTGATCCTGGGGTGGGAGCATAAATCATTAGAGTAAAAACAACTGTTTGTAGCTCCCTGCATAACTGATCATTAAGTTACCATTTTGTTCATTTTCATGATAAGTACATGATTTCTAAAGACCTTGTAGGGGCTATATAATTATAGCAATGCTATTGTAATTTTCAGAATATGTGATAACAGATTTACTCATGTGTCTCTTTTGCTTTAGAAAAAATGGAAAGAATCTGTTTTCTGGGATCATTTGTCATTCAGACAATTTTCTGCTTGTTCCAAATCAGACAAAGTATTCCCCCTCCCCGATCTCTCAGTCTTTTGGGTGGAGAATGCCATGAACCTCAAAGAGACTAGGTGCCACCAGCAGAGCTGGAATGGGGCTTGGCATGGCCTTTCTAATCAGTAGGGTCAGGTGCCCCATGTGGGCGATCGGGATCCTGGGGCTAGCTAGGTTTCATTCACAGACACTCAACTGTGCATATCTAGGGCAAGATGTGGTTTGCAGCATTTCCCAGATGTATTTGCCCAGGGATCCCCTCCTCCCTTCCACCACACACTTTCTTTTCCCAATGCTTATTTCATAAGATGAAATACAGGTAAAGTATGGGCTTTGAAGTCAAATAGCTTCAGATTTGAATTCTAAGTGTACCACTCTACCTTTGTATTTCAAGTCAGAATCTTTGACTCTCAGTTTCTTCAGAGGCGAAATAACCGTTATGAGGATTAAATGCAATTAGGCAAGAAAAGAAACACTTTAAACAATGCCTGGTACACAGAAGACACTCATTAAGGGGCCGCTGTTGCTGCTGCTATAGCAAGCTGATGAGTACCAGGGTTCTATCCACCCCCTGCCCCACATCTTCCCCTGAGCTTCAGGCTTGGGCTTCCAGCTAGCTGGGTTTTTGTTCACCTACATGTCCCAGAGACCTCAAATCCAGTATGCACTTCTGAACCTTATATCTTCCTCCTTGTATCTTCTACGGTTGACACTATCACATTCAGTTAACTGCTAAATCTGGTCAGCTTTGTCCCCTAAATACATCTCGCATCCATTCACCTCTCTTCGGTCCCAAAACTGCATCATAGCTTGCTGGGGCTACTCTGCTTTGTCTTTGGAGTATTTTCTATGTTACCAACCTGGCTTCCACACTGCAGCCCTAGTGATCATCCTAAAAATTTATGAGATCAACATTGCTTCTCATAGTTGAATTTTCAGATCTTCTGTAAGGCCCATAATGGGGTTTTCCAAACTTGCTAATCCTAAGAACCAATTCAGACCTTTTTAAAAATACAGATTCTTGGGCCCCCTCCAGGAGTCCTCTCCTCTAGAGATTCTGATCCAGGAGATCTGGGATGGGACACAGGAATCTGTACTTTTAATAAGCTGGGAGGTACTCCTGGTGATAGCCAAGCTGGGACAACCCTCACATATAATGCACTCCATGGGTTTGTCCACTCTACATTGCACAACACGCCCCAGCTCTCCGGTGCCCTCTTAACTCATGATCTGAGCTTCTCTACCCTCAAGCTGCCTCATACTTAAGAGGGTCTGTACTTGGCACACTCTTCCCCTGGAACCCCCTTCTCTTCACCTCTAACTACCCCTTACCAAATGCTAAAAGTCTAGCAAAATTGCAAGAATTTGTCCCAATGTCTCATTTAGGCAGCCTACCTTCATCCCAGTGGAGCTTGTCAGCCCATTTCTGTGCAATTAATTATAGCATTTTGACATTGTGTTGCAATTTTTGTTTTATCTGTGTCTCTCTCCCAGTGGACTCAGAACCTTTGAGGATAGGGACCATTTCATTTCTCCATTCCCGGCATTTTGTGTAGTTTCTGGAACCTGATAGGTGTTCACGAATGCTTGTTGAAATAATAAAAAAGAGAGAGGAAGGCTAGAAAGAACTCTTTTTTTTTTCTTTAATAAATTTATTTATTTTTGGCTGCATTGGGTCTTCGTTGCTGCACACGGGCTTTCTCTAGTTGCAGCGAGCGGGGGCTACTCTTTGTTGTGGTGCGTGGAGTTCTCATTGCGGTGGCTTCTTTTGTTGCAGAGCACAGGCTCTAGACTTCAGTAGTTGTGGCACATGGGCTCAGTAGTTGCGGCGCACGGGCTTAGTTGCTCCGCAACATGTGGGATCTTCCCGGACCAGGGCTTGAACCCGTGTCCCCCTGCATTGGCAGGTGGATTCTCAACCACTGCGCCACCAGGGAAGTCCAAGAACTCTTGAATTGTTGTAGGAGTCATAAAAATGTTTTTTGGAGCCCTGAAGTGTCTCAGGGACAGGTGGTGGTTAGGAGAGAGGCCTGAGTAGGGAAGATTCCTGCTCCTGTCCCTTCTCCCTGCCTCTGATTCAACCAAAGTAGCTGTATTTTTTTTCTTTTAAGCAAGGAGAACAGGAGTCTTTTTTTTTTTTAACATCTTTATTGGAGTATAATTGTTTTATAATGTTGTGTTAGTTTCTGCTGTATAACAAAGTGAATCAGCTATATGTATATATATATCCCCATATTCCCTTCCTCTTGCATCTCCCTGCCACGCTCCCTATCCCACCCCTCTAGGTGGTCACAAAGCACCGAGCTGATCTCCCTGGACGATGCAGCTGTTTCCACCTAGCTATCTGTTTTACATTTGGTAGTATATATATGTCAGTGCTACTCTCTCACTTCGTCCCAGCTTACGCTTCCCCATCCATGTGTCCTCAAGTCCATTCTCTATGTCTGTGCCTTTATTCCTGTCCTCCCCTAGGTTCATTAGAACCTTTTTTTTTTTTTAGATTCCGTATATATATATATGTGTTAGCATATGGTATTTGTTTTTCTCTTTCGGACTTACTTTACCTTGTATGACAGACTCTAGGTCCATCCACCTCACTACAAATAACTCAATTTTGTTTCTTTTTATGGCTGAGTAATATTCCATTATATATATGTGCCACATCTTCTTTATCCATTCATCTGTTGATGGACACTTAGGTTGCTTCCATGTCCTGGCTATTGTAAACAGTACTGCAATGAACATTCTGGTACATGACTCTTTTTGAATTATGGTTTTCTCAGGGTATATGCCCAGTAGTGGGATTACTGGGTCATATGGTAGTTTCATTTTTAGTTTTTTAAGGAACCTCCATACTGTTCTCCATAGTGGATGTATCAATTTACATTCCCACCAGCAGTGCAAGAGGGTTCCCTTTTCTCCATACCCTCGCCAGCATTTTTTGTTTGTAGATTTTTTAAAATTTATTTATTTATTTATTTATTTATTTATTTGCCTGTGTTGGTTCTTAGTTGCGGCACATGGGATCTTCTTTGCGGTGTGCAGGTTTTGTTTTTTTTGTGGCACGTGGGCTCTCTAGTTGTGGCTCGCGTGCTCAGTAGTTGCAATGCGTGGGCTTAGTTGCCCCATGGCATGTGGGATCTTAGTTCCCAGACCAAGGATTGAACCCGTGTCCCCTGGATTGGAAGGCGGATTCTTAACCACTGGATCACCGGAGAAGTCCCTGTTTGTAGATTTTTTGATGATGGACATTCTGACCAGTGTGAGGTGATATCTCACTGTAGTTTTTTGTTTTGTTTTGTTTTGTTTTTTTGCGGTACGTGGGCCTCTCACTGCTGCGGCCTCTCCCGCTGCAGAGCACAGGCTCCGGACGCGCAGGCCCAGCGGCCACAGCTCACGGACCCAGCCTCTCCATGGCATGTGGGATCTTCCCGGACCAGGGCACGAACTCATGTCCCCTGCATCGGTAGGCGGACTCCCAACCACTGCACCACCATGGAAGCCCTTCACTGTAGTTTTGATTTGCATTTCTCTAATGATTAGTGATGTTGAGCATCCTTTCATGTGTTTGTTGGCAATCTGTATATCTTCTTTGGGGAAATGTCTATTTAGGTCTTCTGCCCATTTTTGGATTGGGTTGTTTGTTTTTTTTGTTATTAAGCTGCATGAGCTGCTTGTATATTTTGGAGATTAATCCTTTGTCACTTGCTTTGTTTGCAAATATTTTCTCCCATTCTGAGGGTTGTCTTTTCGTCTTCTTTATGGTTTCCTTTGCTGTGCAAAAGCTTTGAAGGTTCATTAGGTCCCATTTGTTTATTTTTGTTTTTATTTCCATTTCTCTAGGAGGTGGGTCAAAAAGGATCTTGCTGTGACTTATGTCATAGAGTGTTCTGCCTGTTTTCCTCTAAGAGTTTGATAGTTTCTGGCCTTACATTTAGGTCTTAATCCATTTTGAGTTTACTTTTGTGTATGGTGTTAGAGAGTGTTCTAATTTCATTCTTTTACATGTAGCTGTCCAGTTTTCCCAGCACCACTTATTGAAGAGGCTGTCTTTTCTCCATTGTATACTCTTGTGTCCTTTATCAAAGATAAGGTGACCATATGTGCGTGGGTTTGTCTCTGGGCTTTCTATCCTGTTCCATTGATGTATCTTTCTGTTTTTGTGCCAGTACCATACTGTCTTGATGACTGTAGCTTTGTAGTATAGTCTGAAGTAAGGGAGCCTGATACCTCCAGCTCCATTTTTCATTCTCAAGATTACTTTGGCTATTCGGGGTCTTTTGTGTTTCCATACAAATTGTCCAATTTTTTGTTCTAGTTCTGTGAAAAATGCCATTGGTAGTTTGATAGGGATTGCATTGAATCTGTAGATTGCTGTGGGTAGTATAGTCATTTTCACAATATTCTTCCAATCCAAGAACATGGTATATCTCTCCATCTGTTTGTATTGTCTTTAATTTCTTTCATCGGTGTCTTATAGCTTTCTGCATACAGGTCTTTTGTCTCCTTAGGTAGGTTTATTCCTAGGTGTTTTATTCTTTTAGTTACAGTGGTAAATGGGAGTGTTTCCTTAATTTCTCTTTCAGATTTTTCATCATTAGTGTATAAGTATGCAAGATATTTCTGTGCATTAGTTTTGTATCCTGCTAGTTTACCAAATTCATTGATTACCTCTAGTAGTTTTCTGGTAGCATCTTTAGGATTGTCTATGTATAGTATCATGTCATCTGCAAACAGTGACAGTTTTACTTCTTCTTTTCCAATTTGGATTCCTTTTATTTCTTTTTCTTTTCTGATTGCTGCAGCTAAAACTTCCAAAACTGTGTTGAATAAGAGTGGTGAGAGTGTGCAACCTTGTCTTGTTCCTGATCTTAGGGGAAATGGTTTCAGTTTTTCACGAACAATGTTGGCTGTGGGTTTGTCATATATGGCCTTTATTATGTTGAGCTAGATTCCCTCTGTGCCTACTTTCTGGAGGGTTTTTTCATAAATATGTGTTGAATTTTGTCAATAGCTTTTTCTGCATCTACTGAGATTATCATATTGCTTTTATCCTTCAGTTTGTTAATATGGTGTATCACATTGATTGATTTGCATATATTGAACAATCCTTGCATTCCTGGGATAAACTCCACTCGATCATGGTGTATGATCCTTTTAATGGTGCTGTTGGATTATGTTTGCTAGTATTATTTATTTATTTATTTATTTATTTATTTTTAGCTGTGTTGGGTCTTCCATGCTGCGTGTAGGACCTTTCTAGTTGTGGCGAGTGGGGGCCACTCTTCGTTGAGGTGCACAGGCTTCTCATTGCTGTGGCTTCTCTTGTTGTGGAACACAGGCTGTAGGCATGCGGGCCTCAGTTTTGTGGCATGTGGGTTCAGTAGTTGTGGCTCGCGGGCTCTAGAGTGCAGGCTCAGCAGTTGTGGAGCATGGGCTTAGTTGCTCCACGGCATGTGGGATCTTCCTGGACCAATGCTCAAACCCGTGTCCCCTGCATTGGCAGGTGTATTCTTAACCACTGCACCACCAGGGAAGCCCCCTGTTTGCTAGTATTTTGTTGAGGATTTTTGCATCTATGTTCATCAGTGATATTGGCCTATAGTTTTCTTTTTTTGTGAAATCTATGTCAGGGTTTTGTATGAGGGTGTTGGTGGCCTCATAGAATGAGTTTGGGAGTGTTCCTCCCTCTGCTGTATTTTGGAAGAGTTTGAGAAGGATAAGTATTAGCTCTTCTTTAAATGTTTGATAAAGTTTGCCTGTGAAGCCATCTGGTCCTGGGCTTTTGTTTGTTGGAAGATTTTAAATCACAGTTTAAAATTCAGTGCTTGTGATTGGTCTGTTTATATTTTCTATTTCTTCCTGGTTCAGCCTTGGAAGGTTGTGCTTTTCTAAGAATTAGTTCATTTCTTCCAGGTTGTCAATTTTATTGGCATAGAGTTGCTTGTAGTAATCTCTCATGATCCTTTGTATTTCTGCAGTCAGTCGTTACTTCTTTTTCATTTCTAATTCTGTTGATTTGAGTCTTCTCCCTTTTTTTCTTCATGAGTCTGGCTAATGGTTTATCAATGTTGTTTATCTTCTCAAAGAACCAGCTTTTAGTTTTATTGATCTTTGCTATTGTTTCCTTCATTTCTTTTTCATTTATTTCTGATCTGATCTTTATGATTTCTTTCATTCTGCTAACTTTGGGGTTTATTTGTTCTTCTTTCTCTAATTGCTTTAGGTGTAAGGTTAGGTTGTTTATTTGAGATTTCTCTTTTTTCTTGAGGTAGGATTGTATTGCTATAAACTTCCCTCTTAGAACTGCTTTTGCTACACCCCACAGGTTTTGGGTTGTCGTGTTTTCATTGTCATTTGTTTCTAAGTATTTTTTGGTTTCCTCTTTGATTTCTTCAGTGATCTCTTGGTTATTTAGTAGTGTATTGTTTAGCCTCCACGTGTTTGTATTGTTTACAGTTTTTTTCTGTAATTGGCATCTAGTCTATAGTGTTGTGATTGGAAAAGATACTTGATACGATATAAATTTTCTTAAATTTACCTAGGCTTGATTTGTGACCCAAGATATGATCTATCCTGGAGAATGTTCCATGAGCACTTGAAAAGAAAATGTATTCTGTTGTTTTTGGTTGGAATGTCCTATATCTGTTAATTAAGTCCATCTTGTTTAATGTGTCATTTAGAACTTGTGTTTCCTTATTTATTTTCATTTTGGATGATCTGTCCATTGGTGAAAGTGGGGTGTTAAAGTCCCCTACTATTTTGTTACTGTCAGTTTCCCTTTTTATGGCTGTTAACATTTGCCTTATGTATTGAGGTGCTCCTGTGTTGGGTGCATTTACAATTGTTATATCTTTCTTGGATTGACCCGTTAATCATTATGTAGTGTCCTTCTTTGTCTCTTGTAATAGTCTTTATTTTAAAGTCTATGTTGTCTGATATGAGAATTGCTACTCCAGCTTTCTTTTGATTTCCATTTGCATGGACTGTCTTTTTCCATCCCCTCACTTTCAGTCTGTATGTGTCCCTAGGTCTGAAGTGGGTCTCTTGTAGACAGCATATATATGGGTCTTGTTTTTGTATCCATTCAGCCAGTCTATATCTTTTGGTTGGAGCATTTAATCCATTTACATTTAAGGTAAATATCAATATGTATGTTCCTATTACTATTTTCTTAATTGGTTTGGGTTTGTTTTTGTAGGTCTTTTCCTTTTCTTGTGTTTCCTGCCTAGAGAAGTTCCTTTAGCATTTGTTGTAGAGTTGGTTTGGTAGTGCTGAATTCTTTTAGTTTTTGCTTGTCTGTAAAGGTTTCAATTTCTCCATTGAATCTGAATGAGATCCTTGCTGGGTAGAGTAATCTTCATTGTAGGTTTTTCCCTTTCATCACTTTAAATATGTCCTGCCACTCCCTTCTGGCTTGCAGAGTTTCTGCTGAAAGATCAGCTGTTAACTTTATGGGGATTCCCTTGTACATTATTTGTTGTTTTTCCCTTGCTGCTTTTAATATTTTTTCTTTGTATTTAATTTTTGTTAGTTTGATTAATATGTGTCTTGGCGTGTTTCTCCTTGGATTTATCCTATATGGGGCTCTCTGCACTTCCTGGAGTTGATTGACTATTTCCTTTCCCGTGTTAGGGACGTTTTCAACTATAATCTCTTAAATATTTTCTCAGGCCCTTTCTTTGTCTCTTCTTCTGGGACCCCTATAATTGGAATGTTGGTGCATTTAATGTTGTCCCAGAGGTCTCTGAGACTGTCCTCAATTCTTTTCATTCTTTTTTTCTTTATTCTGCTCTGTGGTAGTTACTTCCACTATTTTAGGTTCCAGGTCACTTATCTATTCCTCTCCCTCAGTTATTCTGCTGCTGATTCCTTCTAGAGAATTTTTAATTTCATTTATTGTGTTTTTCATCATTGTTTGTTTGCTCTTTAGTTCTTTTGGTCCTTGTTAAAAGTTTCTTGTATTTTCTCCATTTTATTTCCAAGATTTTGGATCATCTTTACTATCATTATTCTGAATTCTTTTTCAGGTAGACTGCCTATTTCCTCTTCATTTGTTTAGTCTGGTGGGTTTTTACCTTGCTCCTTCACGTGCTGCATATTTCTCTGTCTTCTCATTTTGTTTAACTTACTGTGTTTGGGGCCTCCTTTTCGCAGGCTGCAGATTTGTAGTTCCCGTTGTTTTTGGTGTCTGCCCCCAGTGGGTGAGGTTGGTTCAGTGGCTTGTGTAGGCTTCCTGGTGGAGGGGACTGGTGCCTCTGTTCTGGGGGGTGGGGCTGTATCTTGTCTTTCTATTGGGCAGGGCCACATCCGGTGGTGCGTTTTGTGATGTCTGTGAGCTTAGTATGATTTTAGGCAGCCTCTCTGCTAATGGGTGCGGTTGTGTTCCTGTCTTGCTAGTTGTTTGGCATGGGGCATCCAGCACTGGAGCTTGCTGACCGTTGGGTTGAGCTGTGTCTTAGCGTTGTGACAGAAATCTGTGGGAGAGCTCTCACCAATTGATATTACATGGGGCCAGGAGGTCTCTGGTGGTCCAGTGTCCTGAACTTGTCTCTCCTACCTCAGAGGCTCAGGCCTGCCCCCAGGCTGGAGCACCAAGACCCTGTCAGCCACATGGCTCAGAAGAAAAGGGAGAAAAAAGAAAGAAAAGTAAGTAAGTGAATAAATAAAATCATTAAAATTTAAAAAAAAATTTTTTTAAGAGTGCAACCATACCAATAAACACAAAGCCACCAGTGATAACAAGCACTAAAAACTATACTAAGATAAACATAGAAATCAGAAACAAATCAGTCACAGACCGCAGACCCCAAGTCTACAGTTGCTTCCAAAGTCTACTGCCTCAATTTTGGGGTGAATCATTTTCTAGTCAGATATTCCACAGATGTAGGGTACATCAAGTTGATTGTGGGAATTTAATCCACTGCTCCTGAGGCTGCATGGAGAAATTTCCGTTTCTCTCCTTTGTTTGCACAAAGTAGCTATATTTTTCAATTTTTCATGTGTTGGTGAATAGTGTAAGGTCTTGTTGTAAAAAAGGGAAAAGTTGATACTAAAAATAAATTTGAAAACCACAGCACTGATTTGCCTTAATGAAACCCCTTTATGCATTTCTACTGTACTCTGTGATTTAGAATGAAGTGGGAAAACTTGAAGAACTTGAGAAATAAAGCCAAGGATCTAAATTGGAAAATGCATCTGTGAGGAAATCATAATAGAGATTTCCTAATCTGTTGGGTTGTACAGTGTAGTATGGCCTTGGGGCTACTTGCTGTTTTCAAGCACCTGAGGGTGATCATGAGAGAGATGCTAAGTAGTTAGCATCCATCTCCACAGAGGCCCAAATTAGAAACATGAAGATTAAATTGAAAGAGATGGGAGAATTCCTCTGCATTTATTTGAGGCGTGTGCTTATATTTCCAAACAGAATCTTCAGGAAATAACCTCCCTAAGGATTAAAGACTTTGTCTTTGCCTCAGTGCCTGGCATAGACTAGCACCTCATTGTTGGTCACCAGACATTTGCTGTAGACATGCATGAATTACCATCAGTGGAGAAGTGTATGAAATGCAGTACCACCCAGGAATTAGAACTCTCATAAAAGCAAGTGATCTTAAAATTAAGACTCTATTAGACTTGTCACAGATTCAAATTATGGATTTCATTTGTAAGAACTTGCTCAATAATATGAAATTAATGTAACTTCATATACTGTTCATGCATAGCTCATCATAAAGACAAGTAAATGTAGAGCAGTTCTCTCATAACGTTGCTTATTGAAGAATAAGAATTTAACCATCTCTTTTTTCTCTTGAAATAGAGTTTTCTTACCCAGAGTATTAGGAGAAAAACTGACCCGTTGCTCTCATATAGAGGTGTGGATGTTTGTAAAATCTCATAAATAAATTTTTTTCTTTGGCCACAGTTCCTTTCACACTTTTGAGATATATGAAAAGGAGTCGTGCCTCTAGTTGGCAAATAGACTCACTCAGCCTTTATCGAATTGTATTTGTACAGATTCCATCGCCTTATGCAAAGGCAGGTTGTGGAGTCAAAAGTCACCTGTCCCATTGGTACTTAAACACGTAACAACATTTTAAGCCTCTGAGAAGTCCTAGAGGGTAGAAACCTCTCTGTGTTTAATGAAATATTTCCCAGCAATATTGACCACTTCTTTTGCAGAACAGCTGTTGCCAAATTAGGAAACATTGGGTAGATGTTTGCCTTCAGATAGTTTGAATGTTAACAGAAAGCAGCATTTATTTCATACCCATTGGTGAAGCCAGCAAAACAGGAAGTAATTCAATTTGTACCTAGAGCCCTTTGAAATGAAACAAACAAACAGACAAAAAAAAAAAAAAACCCAGTTATTTTCAGTCTCACAAACTGTGAAGAAAGCCAGATGATACCGGGAGTGTGAAAGGCTCTAGGAAATGTGAAGCTCAGCTGGGCATTGGGAGAACCACCTTTGGGGCCTCCTTTTACTGCTGAGGAGAAAGAGAAGTTCTTGGGTTCTCATAGGGCCAGCAATACTGTCTACCCGGGAATTTGTTTATCTACCCTTTTTTCTTTGGATCAGAACTTGGTGTAGCCCCTCTGAATAGCACCCCTTTCTCTAGTTTGGTAACGAGAAGCTCCAAATGGCAGCCTGCTTGGTAGATGTCTGTGCTTGAGAGATTCACTGAGAGAGGTAATGTGAGGGTGAGAGCAGTTGTATGTCTTCCTTCCAAAGAAGAGAACAGAAATAATGATAAATTCTCTTGAAAAGGCATAAACTTCTTAAAATTGTTTTTATTTTCATCTATCAAGTTAACAACTAATTTGAGTGGTTATTATATGCATTTATATGTATTAAGATAGATCAACTTCTGTAACAGACAGAAAAATGCATAACAGCTCAAACACAATAGAAATGTATTTCTTGCTTGAATACTAATACCAGGTGGGTGAATTTGCAGTAACTAGTGTGGGACTCATCCGTACAATCATTCAGGGACTCAGACTAATAAATACTCTGTCAACACCAGTACATGGCCCCAACGTTGCCTTGGGGGGTCATCTCCACTCTAGGCATCTGAAAGGGGAAAGAGCATGAAGACAAACATGTAACCAGTGTTTAGGGCTAAGCTGAGAAGTGGTATACATCACTTCTATCTGCATTCAGTGTCTAGAGCTCATTATATGGCCACATCCAACTATAGGGGAGGCTGAGAAGTATAGTCTATCTGCCTGCCCAAGAAGAAACAGAGAACATGGATTTTAGTGAGTAGCTGGGAGACTCTGACTGCCACAACATGCTTGATGTTTCTCTGTCTTTATCCACCAGGTTAGAAGGTTGGTTTGTCCTGACCATCTTGTTTGCTCACTGTTGGCTCATCAATGTTTCTGCATAGTATGATGGTGATGCTACCCATCCAGTTTATGGTGACCTTTGTCAGCAGGCTTCCACACACCACACAGCAATTCTTCAGGGAACTTCCACCTTCTTTCATTCAACATGTATTGAGCACCTGTTGTAGGTTAGCCTCTTGGAAGTACTAGAGATACAGCAGTAAACAAACGTCCTTATTATTAGGGAGCTTATTCTCTCATGTAAGAGAAAGATAATAAAGAAATAAAATAATTAGTTCGTGCCAAGTGCTGAAAAGGAGAGAGAGGGTATGGGAGGGGAGGGGTATTGCTCTTTCTAACATCATCGTAGTTGGCTTCCCTGGGAAATTGGCATTTGAACGAGCCACTTGGGCTGAAAGAACAGTATTCCAGGCAGAGGTAACAGCATGTGCAAAGATCCTAAGGCAAGAAGGAGCTTGGCTTGTTCAAGAAACTTGTATCCAGGAGAACAGTGTATATAGAGAATAGCAAGCAAGAAAGGCTCTTGTGAGATGGGGCTCTAAAGATACAATGAATGTTCCACACAAGGCCTTGGAGACCTTAGAGATATGATTTTTTTTAACATCTTTATTGGAGTATAATTGCTTTACAATGGTGTGTTAGTTTCTGCTTTGTAACAAAGTGAATCAGCTATACATATACATATATCTCTTCCCTCTTGCGTCTCCATCCCTCCCACCCTCCCTATCCCACCCCTCTAGGTGGTCACAAAGCACCGAGCTAATCTCCCTGTGCTATGAGACTGCTTCCCACTAGCTATCGATTTTACATTTAGTAGTGTATATATGTCCATGCCACTCTCTCAATTTGTCCCAGCTTATTACCCTTCCCCCTCCCCGTGTCCTCAAGTCAATTCTGTAGTAGGTCTGTGTCTTTATTCCCGTCTTGCCCCTAGGTTCTTCATAACCATTTTTTTTTGTTCTTAGATTCCATATATATGTGTTAGCATATGGTATTTTTATTTTATCTGAGAGCAAGAGTAAGCCATGAAAAAGTTTACTGTTGTTTGATTTTGCAACAGCTTTATTAGATACAATTCACACACTGTAGAATTCATCCATTCAAAGGGTACAACTCAGTGGCTTTAAGTATATTGGAGTTGTGCGAACTTTACCACAGTCAATTTTAAAACATTTTCATCACCCCCAAGAGAAATTCCATACCCTTTACAAGTCACCTCATTTTCTGCCAAATCCCCAGCCCTAGGCAACCACTAATCTGTTTTCTGTTCCTATATATTTGCCTATTCTGGACATTTCATAGAAATGGGGTCATACGATACGTGGCCTTTTGTGTCTGGCTTCTATCACTCAGCATGATGTTTTTGAAGTTCATCTACATTGTAGTGTATATCAATATATCATTCCTTTTATGGCTAAATAATAACCCATTGTATAGATATACCTACCATATTTTATTTATCCATTCATTTGTTGTTGGATATTTTGGTGGTTTTCATCTTTTGGCTATTATGAAAAATGCTGCTATGAATGTTCATGTACTTTTTTGGGTGGCCATATATTTTCATTTCTCTTGGATATATACTTAAGGATGGAATTGGTGGGTCATATGTTAAACTATGTTTAACCTTTTGAGGAAACACCAGACTGTTTTCCAAAGTGGCTGCACCATTTTACATTCCCAGCAACATTATATGGTGGTTCCAATTTCTCCACCTCCTTGTCTACGCTTGTTATTATCTGTCTTTTTGATGAAAGTCATTCTAGTGGAAGTGAAGTAGTGCCCCCATTGTGGTTTTGATTTGCGTTTTCCTAATGGCTAATGATGTTGAACACCTTTTCATATCCTTATTGGCCATTTGTTTATCTTCGATGTAGAAATGTCTATTCGTTATTTTATTATTGAGTTGTAAGAGTTCTTTATAAATTCTAGCTACAAGTCCCTTATCAGATATATTATTTGAAAATATTTTCTTCCATTCAGTGGATTACCTTCCCCTTTCTTTTTTTTTTTTTTTTTTTTTTTTGCGGTACGCAGGCCTCTCACTGTGTGGCCTCTCCCGTTGCAGAGCACAGGCTCCGGACATGCAGGCTAAGCAGCCATGGCTCACGGGCCCAGCTGCTCCGTGGCATGTGGGATCTTCCCGCACCGGGGCACGAACCCGTGTCCCCTGCATCGGCAGGCGGACTCTCAACCACTGCGCCACCAGGGAAGCCCCCTTTCCCTTTCTTGATGATGTCCTTTGAAGCACAAGAGTTTCTAATTTTGATGAAGTCCAACTTACCTATTTTTTTCTTTCATTGCTTGTGCTTTTAGTATTCTAGTCCTATCTAAGAAACCATTGCTTTATCCAAGGTCATGAAGATTTATGCTTATGTTTTCTTTAAAGAGTTATATAGTTTTCACTCATACATTTACATCTATAATCCATTTTTAGTTAATTTTTACATATGGTGTGAAATAGAGATTCAACTTCATTCTTTTGCATGTGGATTTCCAGTTGTCCCAGCATCATTTGTTAAAAATATTATTCTTTCCTTCATTGAATTGTCTTGATACCTTTGTATAAAAAATCACTTTGACCATATGAAAAAGGTTTTAATATGGGAGGTAGTGTAATCTGATTCACATTTTAAAAGGATCAGTCTCTCCGAAGAATGAATTGTAGAGAGGCAAAAAGAGAAATAAATCAGCTGGGAAGTTGTTATAATCATCCCAGCTACAGTCCAGTAGTAGCCTAGTCTAGTGATAGGTAGTGAAAGAGATGGAGAGATTTTTAAAGTTTCAAGATTATACTTTCGAGAGAAAATTGACTCAACTGAATGTCCTTTTTTCCACTTTCCACTTGTCCATGTGACAACCATCATTTTTACTTTTCCTAGTTACAGTTTCTTTCAGATGGTCTTGAGAATTTTTCCTGTTTTTGGATGTCTTTTTTTCCTAAACTTTACCCGTATGTTCTTATTTCCTGTTTCTCTGTTAACCTTCAACTCTCCATTACTAAAACTACAGATTTTTTGTATCTACACCTGTTGTTTTCTCCTTAACTCTCCTGGATTCTCACAATTCCCTGAGTAGGTGGGAACCTTTTTTTCCTTTACCCATTATTTTTTCTCCACTGTCATCAATCTCTCCCCTTCTACTAACATCATTTTCCCATTAGATGTAAATGTTCTTAGGTGTGTCCCATCTTTTTTTGAAGTCAGGTTTATTAAACTGCAATTTACATATAGTAAAATTCACCGTTTTGTTTTGTTTTGTTTTTGGTACGTAGGCCTCTCACTGTTGCGGCCTCTCCTGTTGCGGAGCGCAGGCTCCGGACGCGCAGGCTCCAGACGCACAGGCTCAGCGGCCATTGCTCACGGGCCTAGCTGCTCCGCAGCATGTGGGATCTTCCTGGACCGGGGCACGAACCCGTGTCCCCTGCATCGGCAGGCAGACTCTCAACCACTGCGCCACGAGGGAAGCCCAAAATGCATCGTTCGATGAGTTTTTTTTTAATGCATAGTTTGATGAGTTTTTAATGCATAGTTTGATGAGTTTTTTTTTAATGCATAGTTTGATGAGTTTTCACAAATTTATGGTTGTGAAACCACTACCATAGTCAAGAAACAGGCACTTCATCACCCCAGAAAATTCCCTTATGTACCTTTGCAGTCAAACCCGTGCCCTCCTTCCTCAGTCTTGGCAACTTCTGATGTGATTTCTGTTCCTATAATTTTATGTTTCTAGAATGTACTATAAATGGAGACATATAGTATATTGTCTTTTGTGATTGACTTCTTTCACTTAGCATAATGCCTTTGAGATTCATCCATATTGTTATAAATCTTAGTAGTTTGCTTTTTTTATTGTGAAGTAATATTCCATTGTATGGGTATACCATACAATGGTATATCTGTCTGTTCATCTCCTGATGAACATTTGGGTTCTTTACAGTTTCTAGCGATTATGAATAAAGCTGCAATGAACATTCACAATCAGGTCTTTGTGTGGACATATGTTTTCATTTCTTCTGAGTCAATACCTAGGAGTAAAATTGTTGGGTCATATAGTAAGTGCATGTTTGACTTTATAAGAAACTGGCAGGCTGTTTTCCAAAGTGGCTGTACCATTTCACATTCTCCTCAACAGATTATTAGAGTTCTAGTTGCTCTACATTCTTGCCAGTCCTTGGTATATTCAGTCTTTAATTTTAGCCATTCTGGTACTTGTGTAGTGGTATCTCACTGTGCTTTTAATTTATGTTTCTCTAGTTACTAATAATGTTTTCTTGAGGTTATTTTCCATCCCTGTATATTCTTTGGTGAAGGGTCTGTTCAGATTTTTTGGTCCATTTTTTGAGTTGTTATTTATTATTACGTTTGAGCTTACTTTATATGTTGTCAATACAGTCCTTTCTTAGGTCAGTGTAAATATTTTCTTCCACTCTATAGCTTGTCTTTTCATTTGCTTATCAGTGTCTTTCGAAGAGTAGGTGGTTTTAATTTTATAAAGTCCAATTTATCATTTTGTGATTCATGTTATATGCTCAATAATCTGAGTTCACAAAGATTTTTCTACTGTGTGCTAAATATGGAAAAACAAATGTGAACAAGATACACGAAGGTACTTGTCTCATTTTTCTTGTGTGTATTCTTACGGTTTTATAGTTTTAGCTCTTATATTTAGGTCTATGATAAATTCAAGTTCATTTCTTTTTTTTTTTACGATACGCGGGCCTCTCACTGTTGTGGCCTCTCCCGTTGCGGAGCACAGGCTCCGGACACACAGGCTCAGCAGCCGTGGCTCACGGGCCTAGTTGCTCCGCGGCATGTGGGATCTTCCCGGACCGGGGCACGAACCTGTGTCCCCTGCATCGGCAGGCGGACTCTCAACCACTGCGCCACCAGGGAAGCCCCAAGTTCATTTCTTATAGGCAAGATCAAGGTTTAATTTTTTATATGGATTGTTCACCATTTGTTGAAACTGCTGTGCTCCCTTACTGAATTTTGATACTTTTATTGAAAATTAATTGAATATATGTGGGTTATCCTATCTTTAAACAAAGACCTCCCTCAACTCAGCATGCCCATTTAACTAAAAGTTCATCACTTCCACATCTTCACCTCTTCAAAGAGTGGTCTAGACTCACTGTTTCTGCTTCCTTATTTCTTACTTCTCACACTAGCCTCTTTCACTATCATTCCACAAAAATGGTTCTTGCCAGAATCAACAATGATATCTGTTTTAACATCCAGTGGACACTGTTGTATTGTTGTCTCATGTGATTCAGTGCCCTTGGGCCTCCTTGACCCCTCCCTCCTCTTTCAGACACTTTTTTCCCTTAACTGACATAGCATCGCACCATTCTTCTTATTTTTCTTCTGTTTTTCTATTTGTCCCTACATGTCTACTTGGCTAGTTCTTCTTCTTTTACCTGTTTCTTAATTATCAGTGTCCCTCAGGAGTCTGACCAAAGCCCCTTTTCCTTCTTGTTCTGTGTATATTCCCTGCTTATTCCCATCTAATCTGCTGGCTGAAGCATCTCAAATTTATATTTGCCAGATTTATAAAAGCCAGATCTTTTCTGAGCTTCATTTCTGCACATTTAACTGCCTAGGAAGTTAAGCTCTAGGAAGGACCATGAGCTCTAGGAAGAAAAGTGCCCTATATATATTGTGTTCACATTTGTGTTCCTATGTTTAGCACAGACAACTTAATAGCTATTTGTTGACTAAATGAACAAATGAATATGTGAACAAACTAAGCAACCTGTGCAGCTGATATTATAACATATCTTATAATTCTAGTACAATATTTTAGTATTGGCCTTTTTACTGATACCTAATATATGTAATGAGTACATGACTCTGGGCACAGGAGAAGCAAATTACTTTTAGAATCACATACTTTGTCTTTGCCATGGCTCAGTTTTCCTGTTACAATTGGTAGAGAACCTTGGGATGAGGAGATGGGAATGAGATCCTAGGCAGGGGCAGGAAGAAGATAAGAAAGGAGACATTTCTCCAGAATGTTACAAACACTGTTTCTAAAGTTTTTCAGTCCAATAATTTCCTTCAAGAATTAACCTATATTGTTTGAGGAATAAAATATCTTAATGGCCCTATTAAATTCTGATTACAGCTTTAATTACAGTACATTATTTCTTTTTTACTTTTCACCCAAACTTTTGTAAGTCCCTGTAACATTTTTTCTTGGCTCTAAAATGATTCTCAAATATTGTATAGGAAGATGTAAACTGGGTAATGTAGACTCTTTCGGACCTAGTGTGATGAATATTTTTATGATGATATGAGTGTTCACATCAAAGAATGTATATGCTTCTTATGAGCTTACTGTTATGCCCAGAGCTTTGAGGGTATTTGGGAAAAATACAAGACATAATCCTCATTGCTGCCCTTAGGGAGCACACAGCTTTAGGGAGGTAAGAGCCACAACTGGCAAGTAAACAGCAACACCTGTGAAGCAGTTTGTAGTCTCTATTGCATGTTGCTTGGCAAGAAAGATAGTCTCCCGCTTCTAGACATGTACTTTTGGCCTTGCCTGTCACTATGCGCTGTCCTGAAAGTGTTTAGGGTTTCTCTATAAATGCCCTTTTTATCTGTTCTCGAGCATGCAATCCCTTACATTTCTTTGTCTCTCTCTCCTACATTTCAGTGAGCGGTTTCTGGTGAGACTGAACAAGAATGGTGGGCCAAGGAACCCAGAGAAGATAGAGCGAATGTGTGCCCTTTTTACAGTATGTGCAAATTCTATTTCCCTCTCTGCTGTTGACTCTAACTAGGGCCCTGCTATGTGGATATTGTTGCCCTGGAAACAAGCATTTATTCTTATTTCCCCACACACTGGTGAGAATAGAACTTGATTTATGTGTCTATCAGGTTTTAATGAAATATTTAAGAAAACTGAAATTAGCTTCAGTTTTTAATTGAATTTATTAAAGAAATATAATCAAGTACCTTTTACTGATGTACATTTTAGAAGCTATTTAATATAAGAGACACGTAAAATTTGAGGAAAGTCTTTCTTACAATTCTTCTTCAAGGCCACTGGGAATTTCTCTGATGTGTAAGTATGGTTTCTCTAAAGGCACCCACCAAATTTACAGCTTTGCAGTTTTTTAATGAGTTTATATAAAGAGAGACAAACGAAATAGTCCTCCTCTTTCAAATACCGAACAGAGTCTTTTCGTGCCATGATTCATACTTAAGTTTTTTCTGAATAACCATGCTGTTATTCGTGGTCTCTGAGCTCATGGACTCATCAGATCAGAGAAGGCTAGGTAACCTGCTTATTGAAAAGTACTAAGCCTCACAATACCACATTGCCTTGTGTATTCTTCAAGCTGATTCTGATTTACTAAATGTTTTTTTTTACCCAGTTATAAAACTTAACTGCCCAGCTTTATTTATTTCAGTTAATTTATTTGCTGAAGAAGAAAATAAGACCGTGTCACAATTTTAAACCACTTTTGACTATCATGGATTCTTGGATGTGCTTCAGTGATACTGAGATACATCAAAACCTGTTGAGTGCAGGGAGGTATGATGGTGTCACAGTGCCACTGCCCTCATTTGTGGTGCATGATTGATAGGTGACTCAAACCTTATGGTGTGCCTCTTAAACACAAATGGGATTTATCTAGGGCTCTGATATGTGACTTTCTCTGAAAGATAAAATTGGATTTGTTTACCTGACCTTTTTTGTTCATTTACTACAACTTTATCAAAATCTCAAATGATGTTACTGCAGAATCAGAAGCCACTTTTACAGGAATAACTTTTATTGAAATTGCTTCAGATATGAAGGATTTACAAATCTAGCTAAGCTAACATGAAGTTTTGTACATCTTTGAGCTCAGCATTCAAAGCTTAGGAGATAATACAGGAAGAAAAATCAGGAAAAGCAGATCCAGGAAGACGGCTAAGGGAATTGAGATGGTTTAGTCTGGAAAGATCAATGCTCTCTCTTCAACAGGAGAACAAGGGAAAG
>NW_006778765.1:690444-703413 GCF_000442215.2 Lipotes vexillifer
TCCAAATTGCAGGTAATGGGATGTAGGTTAGAATATTGGGGGAGAGCATCTGAAGTGAGACTACCTGAACACTGAGCTGGTTCTCTGGGGCCACCTTCCTGAAACAGGATTAGAATGAGATGAGACACCCATCTGTCTAGAATGTCTCAGTGACCTTAGGAGTCTTTTATAGATCCTCGTGCTCTGATATTGTTTGGTTAAAGCAGCAAAAGAAATTGTCGATTACTTGTTCTTTGGCACTGTGGGAACAGAGCTGTGTGTGTGTGTGTGTGTGTGTGCGTGCGTGTGTGTGTGCTGTCCTTGAATGTGATGAGTGCAGTCCTTGTCTCTTGAAAAATGAACTTAATTATGATATTTGAATGTAATTATATAGTAAATCAAAATTTCATTTAACAGCATTTTAATTATCTATAGGGGCCCAGAGGCCTAGGCTGTAGCTCCAGCTTTATAAATCAGAGATGCACGTAACACTTATGACGTGCTCTTGTTCTGCCACAATGAGAAGGCACAAGGCTGCTAAAAGTACCCACTTTTGTAGTTCCCTTTGCAGTACAGCCCTGGATCTTTTTTTAAAGATCCCCCCCAAAAATAATTTGAGGAATTTTTTCAAAGCCTAGAAGATTTTTGAACAAGATTGTTCTAGCCAGGATTTTCATGTTTTACTTTAAGTTTATACGAAATGATAATTTTGGTGGAAACTATTTTCTGACTATCTAAGACTTGAGTTCCTCCTGTGGGCCAAAGGAGTTTTCCAGATTGGCATACGTGTTACAGAGTTTTCGAGTAAATGCAAGAAAATGCAGGTACAGCTGTGGTCAGTGCCAGCATGTTAGCTTACCTTAGCATCAAGAAAAGGGAACCATACAAATGGAACAGTTTTGCAGGGTTACTCAAGCTGACTTCAGAGCCACATTACAGACAGTCACATTATCCATGCACAATCTTGCTCTTGGTAAATCCTGTTTTTTTCTGACTATGTTAGATTTCAGAGCTTCCTGTACAAGAAGAATTTTATCCAAGAAGGAGGTGTTTCATATTTATGTAAATGTCTAATACAGTGAGGATTTTGATGACTTTCATGGTTAACAATGGCTGTGTGGTATGAGCATGAGAGAGCATGTCTGTGTATTTGCTCCTTACTAGATATCCAGTGCCTCACACACAGTGCCTGGCAAATACTAATGATTTGTTACATAAATAAATGAATACATGTTTATTTTCTATTATAGTTGAGTGATCAGCTCAGAGAATGAACTTGTGTTGTTTTCCCTGCATTAATTGGCATCATATTTTTTACATTTACTTTTTCACATTTCAAAATAGAATTTTAGGTAGTGCTTTCTTAGAATTAAGAATGAATTAAATTATTAGTGCAATAACATCATTTATTAAAATACTGCCACCTTTTCTGCAGCATAAGAATGAATAAATTGGCTGTGTTTTGTATTTGTAAATCCTATTATCTCTACAGAAAAAGGGTAGTCCAGGCACAGGAAAGTGAATTGACTTTTCCATGTTTCAGATGAAATATTAGTAACTGAGTCAAGATGCTGATCCCTGAGTCACTGTCCTTTCTACCCACCAGGTAGTTGGGAACCAGCTTCCTAGTTATGTAGGATTGGAGGGTAAGGTCCAGTGAATAAATCTAAATTCAAACCCTGCTCACCAGATGACTGGTGGGTGAGTCACCTCTCCCCACCTTGGTTTTACAGGTCTTGTGACATAACTCTATGGTAACTGTGTTTAACCATGCTCATATCTAATAAGATAGCCTTTACACTGAATTTTGACACTGAAATTATGTGGAACTCGCAAATAATAATTTTACTTAAAATATTTTCTGGTACTGATTATTGTCATCTTATTTTTACTGACCTCAAATAAATACCACAGAATGTTCTGGGTACCATGTACAACATGGTAAGAAAGAGCCCCTACCCAGCCATTTAGAAAATACTATAAATTACATTTTAGACTTCTTCCTTTCATTCACCTGAACAGAACCAAAGGAGAGATCCCATGCTCTTGTGTACAGCCCATCTGGTTAGTGTTTGATCATCTTTGGTAACTGGCTTGAATTCTTTACGTATATTGGGATTTATAATTATACCGGTTATTTGATAGTTTGGATTAACACAATCTAAGCTATGTAGAAGACCATTTCACTTTGAAATGTGTCAAACATTTACATATCTTTTAGTAATACACATGTTTCTATCCCAAAAATTGTATAAAAATGGTAATCTGTTTTTTAATTTCTATTTTTTAGTAGTCATCTTAATATTTAGCAAAATGTAGTACTGTTTGGAGGATATCATTTTAAATTAAAGGAATTATTGAAATGGAGTCTAAAACATCATATTTCAATATCAAAAGACAACTTTCATGCAAAAATATATCTTTGTGATTCCAGAGATAACATTTATGTTAAATTATTTTGTAACCCATTTCATTGTAAGTATATTTCATTATTCCATCAAGAATTTGGCAAAATATTATAACCATCTAGAATCTAAAAGCTTCAATTTCACCATTACAAATTACTTTTTAATGTCTCCTTTTCTTTCATATGTTCAGGACCACTCTACAGGGCAGAGCTGGGATTATGGTGAGGCAAGCAAAGCGCAGGATCCTGAGAATGAGACCTTAAATTTTATACCTTGGATGGCTTGCTTGCCTCACCCTAGACCTAACCCTGCTACAGGGTAAACATAAACATAAAGCAAACATGGGGATTCTGGATCCAAAGCTCATTCAAAATCATGACTGCTGCTTGATTGTCCCTTTTCCTGCTTTATTGAAAAGAGATAAGTATCTGGGATAAATCAAAAGATGAAAGATGGGAAGGAAATGGAACTAAGGGACCTTTTCCTAGAAGCAAAAGGGAAATCACAGGAACCTGTCCCATTAAAGATAGAGGTTACTCCTTCAATCATCATTAATTCATAACAGTGGCTGGGAGTGAGCAGCAGTTGATGACCTGGTGAAAGTCTGAAACAATACATATTAAAGGAAGTTTTATTACTTCGAGTATAATGTGTTAAATAAAGTATAAATATATACTCAAACATTTTTTTTCAAAATGTGTTCTACACATAAATAATGTATAAAATTATTTTTATAACTCTAATTTTAAAAGTGACTCTGGATGAGATTTGTTTACTTAAAGGAAGCCCTTAAAATTTTCCAGATAAAATTATTTTCAGCTTTATACTTCAGCATAAATGATACATATCTAAATTTAGAAATGGGAGATCTAATTATTGAGGTGTCACTAAAACCAAAGTAATCGCTTTTCAAGGGAACATATCTAGTGTATAATAATCATTTGTGGACAGCAGAATAAATGTAAAATTAGTAGAGAGTAAACTTTCAGAATTTCAGTCATTAATGAGCCTTTTGGTGTTTTCCCTCTTTTTTTTCTGCATTGGAAATTTCTTTTGTTACAGAATGTTTTTATATGATTTTGGAATAAACATGGATAAGTCAATGTCATGGAGATTTCTAATGTGAGAACTTTCGGAAATAGGTGGTCTAAATAAGAGCTGGAAAAATATTGTCAACAAAATAATCTTCCAAGGGCACATAAGATGTCCAGGCTTTCCCTGCAGGAATCTTATAAACACTAAACTGCTATGTGCTTTAATCCCCTTCCCCCACCTATAGCATATGCTAAAAGCAGCAAAAGCAAACCATTATGAGGTTCAAAATGAAATTTTAATTATTTTCTATGTATTCATTGCCTTTATTTTTTCTCTTTTCTTAGGATCTGAGCAGCAAAGATATGAAGAGAGATTTATATATAGTTGCCCATGTGATACGAATAGGTACGGTTCACTTTATCAATTCACATGACTAAGACCACCCCAACTTGGGATATCTACTGTGTATGACTTTTGTCTTCTGCCTAGCTCTTCAGGTCTTAGGATTACTTCAGGTACTTCAGGTTTTAGGATTACAGTCCAGCTTGTACTGGAGCTGTACCTTAAGCTCAGCTGCTGCAATAGCTGAATTTGATAGAAATGAAAGCATTTTCTGCTTCCTATTTGTTTTTGGACCCATACCTTTTATTTCAAGTGGCCTGCTTTCTTACATTCTCTCCATCTAATGTTCTGCCTCTGTACCAGCCCTCTGCCTCAGAGATCTTATGATGCATTGCCAGGGTTGCCAGCTTAACAGGTAGTGAATGGCCTTTGCTTTTGTTTGTATCAAAAAGTATGTATCTATGCTATTTTCCACAAAATTAGAGTTACTGTCATTACTGCACTAGATGGATGGTATCTCACTTCTACCCCATCCAAGATTTTTGCTACCTGTGGTTCGTTTGTCCAGTCTTATTTTAAGTTTATGACATAATTTGCGGGCCCATGACTAACCAAGTCGTCTTTCATAGTGGGTTCTGGCGTATCCTGTACAGCAAAAGAGTTGTTTTGCCAACAACAAAACAACTCTTTTGCTGTACTTTTGGGTTTTTGTTTTGCTGTACTTGATAAAGCATTTGTTGAGGTTCCAGTTCTGCATCTGCAAGTCCTTTTGCCACTATAAGCACAGCCTTGGTAAGCAGGAAAATCAAGCTCCCATCTACTTTTTGAGACTCTTCTTGCTCCTACAGTGGTTCAGGAGCAGATTTGGCTGGAAGAATTTGGTTGGAAGAATAGTACATTGTCCTCGTTATCTCTGTTTACATAACTTTTAACTGTCAGCTGAAATACTCAACTAAGAAGTTAAAATATATTAGCACATTGGTTTTTCTAAGAAATTCATGAAACCACTGTTTCATTCACATATGATTAATAAATGGACTGTTGGTGTTGAGGTGGGTAGTAAGGATGATTAATTGAATGTGGTGCAGGGGAAGAGCCCTGGCCAAAGGCCTGTTTGGCATTCCTCTACATAAATAAACTTGCATCCTTGGATGGCTCCCTTCATCTTCAGTCTTCCAGTTTAGAAAATCTCTTAAGATACCTATAGCTCTGGCATCCTTGGATGACAGTTTGGTGGTGCTATAGAGGAGCATGGAGTTCTCAGTCTGACTGGTGTTTCTGCTGTGCCCCAGGCCGGATGCTCCTGAATGACTCAAAGAAGGGCCCTGCTCATCTGCACTATCGGCGGCCGTATGGCTGTGCAGTCCTAAGCATCCTGGATGTCCTGCAGTCGCTTACAGAATTAAAGGAAGAGAAGGATTTTGTTCTTAAGGTTTACACGTGAGTAATGGACCTCAGAAATATTAATGATTTGCAACATAAGACATCCCAGCACGGCCCTTGAGAGCAGAAGTTCTCAAGCTTTGCAGGACACAGACGCATCAGGTTATGTAGGATAGGGAATTTTTTGAAAATGCAAAGATTTCCTTCTAAAGGTTTGGGATGGGCCCAGCCAACTGTATCTTTAATAAGCTTCCCAGGTGATTCTGAAGCAGCTGAACTTGGAACATTCTATTCTAAAGTAAAAGTCTGGTAATACACAATTCCTCTTCTCTCCAGGACTAGCCAACCTTATTACGTATTTACAGGAAAGCTAATAATCTAATTTCTCCTGTGTTTTGGCTATAAAAGAGTCATCTGTGTCTAATACTTGCCCACCAGCTGTTGTAACTGAGCTGGCTACTGATGTAAATTGCTTCAAAGAATGATCACAAGTCAGGTTGCCCTGTCTTTGAAGAAAAGCCAGTTTTTCTGAGGAGCTAAGGTTTTACTCTTCATTTCTGCCACCACTGATCTATGTCACCAGCCAAGCATGGCATTATTTTTAGTGTTCATCATCCAAGGGCTCTGCCTTACAGAAGCAGTGCATCTCCTCCTGACTCTTGTTAAACAATAGAAAAAACAAAGAAAAGTAACACAGAATCCAGGTATATCGTATGCCTTTGCTTGTGGAGACTTAGGCATGAATCATAATGCTGAAAACATGATCAATGGTGAGTTTAGTGAGTTTTTAAAGCAAGTGTATTTCTAACTGTGAGAATTAAAAAAAGAAATCTCTCCCCTTTTGGTTTTAACCCAATATTGTTTTTTCAAATTAAATCTAATGCTGTCAATCACCAGGTTAATATATCTTTACCGTAATATTTGTGTGTATTTTTCTAAATTATCTGTTCTATCTGATTCAGGCATGAAGTAAACTTAATTCACAGTTATGCTTAATTTGGACCTTTGTATAATCAACCACATTTTATTAATTTCAAAATAAAAGCCCAGGTATCCTTATTACCTATTTTGCCTTAAGCTCTGTTTTGTTCAGAGTTGTGTACTTGATGTGATGAGGATCTTCCTTTGAAATAATAACTTACAAAGGAAATTTTGGCAGGTTTCCTCTTCCTTTCATGCATCAGTCACAGCCTTTCTCCATTTACGAAATCTCTTCAATGATGGGTGGTGGGACCTGCTTCTTTTTTTAAAAAATAAATTTACTTATTTATTTATTTATTATTTTTATCTTTTTGGCTGCGTTGGGTCTTCGTTGCGGTGTGCGGGCTTCTCATTGCGGTGGCTTCTCTTGTTGCGGAGCACGGGCTCTAGGGTCACAGGCTTCAGGAGTTGTGGCTCGCAGGCTCTAGAGCACAGGCTCAGTAGTTGTGGTGCACGGGCTTAGTTGCTCCGCAGCATGTGGGATCTTCCCGGACCAGGGCTCGAACTCATGTCCCCTGCATTGGCAGGTGGATTCTTAACCACTGCGCCACCAGGGAAGTCCCGGGACCTGCTTCTTGATACAAGGTCCTTTCCTCCCCTTGAAAAGGACTAAATGTTAATCCAAAATCATCATCATTATCATCTTACTCCACTCTATCCTTTCTAAGGGCATGGAGTTTATAGATAGCACTCCAGAGTTGCATCTCTGCACATATCAGCTGTTCCTTGCTTCAGTGCAAATTCTCATTGTGGATAGGGGCTTGCACAGCATCTCTCTTGAAATCATGCTATCAAGCTTAATTAGCCTAATTGCTTCTAAAACAACAGTTTTCAGTACTAACATGTCACTTTTCAAGAAGTGGGATTCATGTGTAGCTTCTTCTTAGCTCCTTTCTCTGAGCTGTGCCTAATATATCAGTTCTAAAAAGCCAAAGAAAGACGTTGTTTTCAACAGAGAAGATAGTTTTTTTTTTAAGTTTTTTGAAGGACTAATAGAGTTAAAATGTAGGTTAATTTTTCCACTTGATAGTATTAACAGACTTTCGAAGACACTTCCATGTTTGTAAAATCGATTTTGTGCACAGTACGGAATTCCTCTAGGGTTAGTGTTTTAAATCCACATCAGCACAGTGAATTCAGCCCTATGGAGAAGTAATATTTTCCAATAAATATTAGGGGACATGTTTGTTAGGTTTAATTGGAAGCTTAAAGGTTTTACTAATAGCTACTGATAGTGTTTTAGCCTTTGCTAGGACAGAATTTTGCAAGGATAAAAAAATCTCTTGTATAGTTTTAATCAGTGAATTAGCAAAATATCTCATTAGTTGTTGACCTTCTCATTGTTTCTTCTGTTATTCAGAGTCAGCCTCAGGCCTCAAGCCCCTGTATGTCTCTTGTCATGACCACTGCTCTGGCTTTATAGATATTTAATATCATGTGTGTTGGGAAGGCACCACATCCTTTTTAAAAAAAATCACAACAAGAAGCTGAGGTGTAAAAACTAGGTCGCTTTTTAGTGAGCCAGAAACCTTAAAAATCACAAACGAATAACCACTGTGAAGTTCATTCTGATATGGATATCATGTTTGTTCTTGGCCAGAGGGACTGGACTGTCAGGCAGGCACAAGGCTTGCTGAATCTGGAGCCTAGGATGTGAAAGGAGAGGAATGCCAAGGAGCTAAAGCCAGCATTGGGATGGGTGGAGGGTGACCATAAATAGTACATATGACCAAATACAAGATGCCTCTGAATATGTGATGACCACTCTCCAACTTCACATTGAAAAAAGTCCAAACACTTTTAGGCCAACTTTAATGAAATAAATAACTACTTAGACTATTAAATTTATCATTTTAGTTATATTTTAAATCATATTATATAAAATGTCTATTACACACTATGTACTCAATCACATATTATGTAAAATTGAGAAGTATTGCTTTTTCCCCACTTCCACATTTTATGAGAAGATTTTATTTGAATTCTTTATGTGCAACCATGCCATTAGGTCTTTGTCATCACTATAGCCATATTCTGAGTCATCTGACAGTTTTCCAAGGCACATTATCAGGTTTGGTTTTGATACATCACTCTTTGAATCCTTAATGATGCTTTCACTGGAGATTTATCTTGAGGCCCAATTACATATTTGCTGAATAGTTGGACGCTTGATGTTTTTATGTTTTCATTTGTCATGTAGGCCTATGTATATGACCTTAATGATACAGCCACTTAACTATGCTGCTTTTAAGGTGAGTTTTACAGTAGCATCCAGTACTTCAATTTGGAGGTCATACCCACGGATGATTACTAAATCTGTGTAATTTTGCTCTTAAAAATTTTTTTAACCAAGATAAAATTTATAAGCATCTAAAACTTGCATTGATAATAATGTATCTTATCCAAAGGATAATGTAACGTATCCAAACAGTGCTGTGATGTTAAAAATAAAGGGGTTCAGAGAATGCCCTATAACATGAAAGGCTTTGTGAGGGTGGGAATACAAGGTGGCAGCCTCTTCTGTGAGTGATGCCTGGAAGGGAACCTCTCCTTGTATTTGGAATAGACACAGGCATTTCCTCAGAACAACACCTTTGGGTTCTTTGTTTCATCACTACCTTATCTATGAAACTGCCTTAAGTTGAGGGGACTTGTTTAGGAGCCATTCTTAAATGGAAGCTCATTCTTAAATGGGTAAAGGACCATTGGGTCACTCTCATTTTGGTACAGATTAAAGGAGTCTGATGTCTTTATATGTAATAACTCTAAATGAAAAATTCTGCTTCTCACTTGCAAGTCAGGTAAAGAAATAACTCATATTTCTCTTTCTCCTAGACTAGGCCTTCTCAATTTTCAGTGGATCATCATCCACCCAGGACCATTATCTGCTGGGTCCATTATCAGTGTTCAGACATGCGTTGTTTGAGCATCTGCACCAAATGTCTTTTCAGGCCATACAAGGAAGACTCAAATCCAGTAGGTCTCTGCCCATGGAACTGCTCTATTTTGACTTCTAGTGCCAACTGTCTCTAGCCTCAGTGTCTAACTGGGCTTTTGTGTGTGTTAGTGCTGCTGCAAAACAGAACACGTTAAATAATGAACCAAAATAAAGAAAGTTAGCTCAGGATGACTCCCTGCTCATGCAGAGGTGGGAGGTTCACAGCAGGAGTCTCTAACATGGATCTAGTGTTGGCACATGAGGTCCCAAGTATTCTCTGCCACAGGATTGAAAAAACAAATGTGCTTTATCTTCCCTTCCTTTTTTGTTCTGCTGCTACTCTAGAAAGAGTGATATGAAAGAACAGTGGCTCTACAAGTATACAAACATAGAGCTGGCTTTGTATAACAACTTGAACTGACTTAAAAGTATGTCAGTAGTATGTATGATCCCAGCTTGGTTTTTAAAACCATAAATACTTTCATCTATTAGATAGATTAGGTAGATGAAATGGTAGATAGAAGCTGTGAGATTTGGAAAAGTCATCCTAATTCCCCGAACTTTAGTTTCCTCATCTAAAAAATTGGGGGTGGGAGGATGGAATAAGGTAATATAAGAGAGACAGAAAAAAAAAGAACCCATTTGAACTAGTGAATCAAACAGGAAAGAGGTGGAAAAATAAATGAGAGGATTGGTGGTTCAGGAAATGAGATATACCCAAATAATAGGTGTATTACAGGCCATCTAAAAGGAGTTTCCTGTCGTTTTTTTTTTTGCTAGTAACTCTTGTTTATTGGCAAGTTCCACTTTCACATCTAAACTACAAATCCTACATAATTCCATCCATAATATCTTACTTACTTCATGGTGGCCACATAAAATGTCACCTGTTTTCAATGGTAATATCAGTGTACATTTGTTTAGTGCTCTGTACTCTCTCAGAGCCCTTCTGGCTATATAATCACATTGAAACTTCATAACAAGCCTGTGCACTGAGTGGAGCTTCACCATCTTACAGAGGTAGAGGTGGTCAACACCAGTTAAGTAAGTGACTAAGCAAATTAATGACATTTCTTGGAAGAACAAAAGAATGGTAGTAATCATACTTTGATTTTAAATTAATTTTTCATTTAACCTATAATGATTCAAAAACAGCACCAGTAACAAAAAATGCTAGGGATAGAATCATATCATGTGCTTTATAGAATGTGTTATTTTCTTTTTAAATTTTTTTAATATTTTTATTTATTTTATTTTATTTTATTTTTGGCTGTGTTGGGTCTTTTGTTGCTGCACGCGGGCTATTCTCTAGTTGCGGCAAGCGGGGGCCACTCCTTGTTGCAGTGTGCAGGCTTCTCACTGTGGTGGCTTCTCTTGTTGCGGAGCATGAGCTCTAGGTGCGTGGGCCTCAGTAGTTGCGGCACGTGGGCTCAGTCGTTGTGGCTTGTGGGCTCTAGAGTGCAGGCTCCGTGGCATGTGGGATCTTCCCAGACCAGGGCTCGAACCCATGTACCCTGCATTGGCAGGCAGATTCTTAGGCACTGCGCCACCAGGAAAGCCCTAAACTTTTTATTTTAACTTGAAGTATGGCCAATTAACAGTGTTGTGATAGTTTCAGGTGCACAGCAGAGCGACTCAGCCATACATATACATGTATCCATTCTCCCCCAAACTCCCCTCCCATCCAGGCTGCCACATAACATTGAGCAGAGCTCCCTGTGCTATACAGTAGGTCCTTGTTGGTTATCCATTTTAAATATAGCAGTGTGTACATGTCAATCTCAAACTCCCTAACTATCCCTTGCCCCCATCCTTCCTAGAACGTGTTATTTTTTAAGTGCTTATTCTTCTTTATGGTCAACATTTAGTTTTTATGGCTGTTGGGTTGTCATACCTTTTATTAACCGGTCATAAAGGCACAAATTAGATTTAAAAGCTGTATTAATATTTCTGTTAGTAAAAATTTAGACATTTCTATCCTAAAGGAAACCCTAATATAAATAAATGCAGGATGTATAATCATTCAGCACAAAGATGCATGTAAGAATATATATCATACAGTACAAAAGCTGCTGTAAGAGAGCATTAAAAAATCAGAAAGCCTAGAGCAAAGGACAGTAGAAAGCCCATATCAGTTATGACAATAAATATAATTGAGATGAAAGAAAATCCTATTAGGTAAAAATTCTTAAAATAGAGGCAAAGGGCTTCCCTGGTGGCGCAGTGGTTGAGAGTCTGCCTGCCGATGCAGGGGACACGGGTTCGTGCCCCGGTCCAGGAGGATCCCACATGCCACAGAGCAGCTGGGCCCGTGAGCCATGGCCGCTGAGCCTGCGCGTCCGCAGCCTGTGCTCCACAGCGGGAGGGGCCACAACAGTGAGAGGCCCGCGTAGCACCAAAAAAAAAAAAAAAAAAAGAGGCAAAAAACAAAATTCATCTATATATTAGTGAGAGACTCAAAAATATAATAAGAGAAACAAAAAGATTAATAACAAATAAGATTAGTATAATAATAAAATACAGGCAAAATGAAATATCGTAATATTAATGATAAAAAATAAATTCTAATGTAAAAGGTATGAAATGAATGTGCTGTGTAAGGAGTATCAGGGATTGACGGGAAAAGAAAACACACACACAATAAAGTTAAATTTGGTTTCCTCTTTCATCCTCCAAGAATACATATCTGACGGGAAGCAAAATGGCTTCTCAGGGTAGGCACACACATAACATGTAATGCACCACTCACTCCCTCAGCCCTAGAATCCCCAGCAGAAGCAGCCCCTGATACTTGTACTCTGCAAAGTAGAGGGTGACTACTCTACTACCGTTAAATTAAGGGTTCACACTTCATTCCGGAGATATTTACTCAACAGTTCATGTTCTTCAGTTTAAAGAAACGTTGACCAAACATAGCCTTAACACACTCACCTTCTTAACTGGGGAAAGAAAGCAGAGTGAGAAGCCCAGGTGTCCTTGCCAGCTTCTCTGCCTCCGGCTCACCAGTGTTCCAGAAAGCCCTTTTATTTCCTTTACAGGGATAGAAAGAGCTGATATACTGATACATGGTGAAATTTATAGTGAAGGTCTAATTATTGTGACCTTTGAATATAATAATGACTCAAGAAGGAAAAAATCCTCCCAGCTATAAATCAGCCACGTGGAGCTGCGGCAACAGCCGCCGCGACTTCCTGGTTTCCTTCCCGCCCGCCCCGCGGCGGGGGCTGGGGGGCCGGTGTTAAGGCCGGAGTTACAGCCCGAAAGGACAATAAAAGTTGGGGACCCGGGCAGCTTTTAGGGCTGAGCGGTGGGGCCGAGGCTGAGGACAGACCTGGGGAGAGTTTTGCTGGTGGTGGGCAGCTTCCTGGTGCTGGTGGTCCTCTGGTCCTCCCTATCCCCACGGCCGGACGAGCCGAGCCCGCTAAGCAGGATGAGGGTTCTTCAGGCAGAAGGAATATGATACTAAATGGAAATTTGGATCTACATTAAAGGAATAAAAGTTCCCATAATTGGTCAAAAGCCGAGTGGATGAAAGGCTCTTGCTGCTCCAGCCAGGAATCAGGACTCTGCCTCTGAGGTGGGAGAGCCAACTTCAGAACACTCGTCAAGAAGAGACCTCCCAGCCCCACATAATATCAAACGGCGAAAATCTCCCAGAGATCTCCATCTCAACACCAGCACCCAGCTTCACTCAACGACCAGCAAGCTACACTGCTGGACAACCTATGCCAACCATATAGCAAGACAGGAACACAACCCCACCCACTAGCAGAGAGGCTGCCTAAAATCATAATAAGTCCACAGACACCCCAAAACACACCACCAGACGTGGACCTGCCCACTAAGGAGAAAAGATATAGCCTCATACACCACAAAACAGGCACTAGTCCCCTCCACCAGGAA
>NW_006778765.1:706132-724314 GCF_000442215.2 Lipotes vexillifer
GTGCAGGGTGGAGGGTTGTGCAGGGTGGAGGGTAGTTCAGGGTGGCACATAGTGCAGGGTGGAGGGTTGTGCAGGGTGGTGCATAGTGCAGGGTGGCAGGTAGTGCAGGGTGGATGCAGCTGCAGGGTAGACTGTCGTTCTTGGTGCAAGAGCTTCAGCATCATCCAGGAACATGTTAGAAAGGTGAGTTCTCAGGCTCCACAGCCACACAGTGAACCAGAAATTTTGGGGGTGGTACCCAGAAATCTATTTCAATCAGCTCTTGAGGTGAATCTGATGCAAGCTGAAGTTTAAGAATAACTGCTAGTGTTTAGTTATCCACAAGTTAGGCAGTCCGCAAACTACAATTCTTTTTTCAATGACTGTCACCAAATCATAAGAAAGTTGTGCTTTTGGACAAATTCTGTAGATATTCCAGTGTGGTTTCTGACAAGGAAGTGTCTTAATTTTTGGAGAGGTTTTAAAAGAACACAAAATTTACGTAGTTTTCCTTGTGTATTTGTTTTTATTTTAAAATTTTGTGTTGTATTGACTGTACCTTTGAGAACAAATATTTAAATTATAGCATGGATAAAGGCTTTGCTATAGAAGTTTAGAGTTGAAAGTTCACTTGAAATGTCATCAGATCGAATTCTTATCTTAGAGTTGAAATAAGAAGCTTAGAAGGGTTACAGGAATCCCTGGATCTCAGAGCACTGTTAATCCTATTGTTTTCTCTCTGTCCTCCATGAAGCATCCCACTTTCACTGGGTTTGTGCATACAAAAAAGGTGATATAAAAAATAATAATAATGAAAGTAAATAGTATCTTTCACTTACTTTGGTCATCATTTCCCATACCTGTATAAATCGATGCCTAGGTACAATATTTCCATACAGTAATTCAGAATGTCTCTCTTTGGGTCTTTTAAGTTTACAGTTTGTAATTCAATTTTATAAATGTTTTGAGGTCATGAATTATTCTTTGGGGCTGAAAATATTTAAGAGTTGTAGTCTTGAATTATTCTCATGCAATACACATACCACATCATTCTGCATCGAATTGCAGAATACCCTCAGGAACTTTTAGGGGTTCCATAGAGCCCAAGTTAAGAATTTCTGCTTAAATAAGCTCATTTAACACTGTGGATGAAAAAACTTCCTTCCCAAAATTATTCTTTTCATCTAAAGACTTTCTTTAGGAAAAGATTTTTGCTCCACCATGAATCCCATATAAATAATTGCCACCTAATTCCCCCACCTTCACCTCTGATGCCCCAGACTCAGCCCTGCATTTGCAAACGGTCAGCAGCAGGGCCTAAGGGGTGGATTCTCCAGTTTGCCCTCCGAAACATTCTCTCTCCTTCTCTGCAAGGACCCCTGCCCTGCCACCCTGCACTGGCACTGTCCATATTATTGGAGGGTAGGGGCAAGTTCTGGAGGCAATTTAAATAAGCTTTCTTGTACCAGAGATAAGCAGGACGTACAGATGCAGTTGAAATTTTATGCACATTTGGAAAGCTTGCTTATTTTAGGATTTTGTTCAGAAATGAGTCACTGGAGCGTCTGTTTCTGGCTCTCTCTCTGTGGCTCTGTCTCTCAGAATGATAAAATTCCCAGCTAGCGGCCAGAGAGAGCACATTAGTTTAAAATTTGTTCTAGTCAAGAAGCTCGTCCAGTGAAAGTGCCAAGGGACATGCCACAACAGATTTACAGTTCGCACAATAAATAAAGAGCTGAAGAAGGCTGAAGGGAGGTGAGCGCGGAGGATGCTCTGGAGCAGTGAGGACTGAGCGGGTCACAGAGTCAGTACATACCGAGGCAGTTACATCTCCAGCAACCTCTGTTATATACACAGAGATTTAGGGGCAACCATCATGTGATGATGTCCCAGGTAAAAATTGCAAGCTGTTACTTATGTATTAGTTACTCTAGAATTCACTAGCATAGATTGACTGATTGATCACATAACCACAAAGCAAAATTTAAGAGATTCGTCATGGATCCAGGCATTTAAATTGGGGTGGGTTAGGCAGTTAAATGGAGGGGCAAGCAGCTGGTGAGGCTTAGCTGGGAGAAGCACATCAGGTGGGTCATGCCAGTGGCTGGGTAAATGGCAGTGGCAGGAGGACTTACGAGGTCCAAAGAGTAGGTAGAACTTCATAGATAGGGTTCGGAGGGGTGGGATAGGGAGGGTGGGAGGGAGGGAGACAAAGAGGGAAGAGATATGGGAACATATGTATATGTATAACTGATTCACTCTGTTATAAAGCAGAAACTAACACACTATTGTAAAGCAATTATACCCCAATAAAGATGTTAAAAAAAAAAAATACAACTGTCCCGATAAATATTAAAGCACTGACGTGCCTGCAGCACACCAAAAAATAAATAAATAAATAAAAATAATAATAATAATAATGCCTCAAAATTATTATGTCCAATTTATTATAAATATAAACATAAAAGTACAGTAAAATCAAGAGATTTGTTAACATCCCTTTTGACATATAAGAAGACAAAAATAAGGATGGAGATAAATATCGAAATCAGATAAATAAATCTGACTTAGGAGAGAATCTGAATAAGGTTGATGTGACAGAGAATAACAGCATCATTGAGCACTCACCTGGGCTGTTATCTCTTTTTTACATATGAGGGAGACACGACACAGAGTGGTGAGGCACGTGCCTGAGCAGCCTTGTTAAGAGACCATACTCTTAGCTACTTGCTCTCCTACCTCTACACAGGGTGGCATAATTTATCATCTAAATCAGTACGGGCTGATAGTCAAATGGAGTGCTATTGCTTGCCAGGACAGCAGATGTAACTGGAGTATCCCAGCTCACCAGGCTGTATGATTCTTCCAGTGCTAAAAAAAAAAAAAAAAAAAGATTTGTCCAACAAACAGAATACATCTTTTCCAGGGCCCATGGAACATTTTACAAAAATTATTCATAGAAAAAAATTTCATAAATTCCACATGGCACAAGCAACACTCTGATCACAGTGCAGTTAGCATATTAGTCATCCAGAGGGGAAAGACCTTACAATAATTCTGATATCAAAAAAGATAACTTGGCAAAGGTCAACCTTCATTCCCAATTATTTAACAATTTTGGCTTAGTAAACTAAGAATAAAAATGCTGTTTGTTGCAGTTTGAGGGCGCTAATGGATATCAGTAGATTGGTTTTGAGATCAGAATGTTAAGTGGGTGTAGATTAAAATGGATGTACCAATGTAGAGTCACATAGGTACATGTGACATATTTTTTTTAATAAATTTATAGTGTGTATATATATGTAAGCAGTATGGATAAATGTGACACCTTTATTAGCAACAGAGACAACCCTCAGAATGGGAGAAAATATTTGCAAATGAAGCAACCGACAAGGGATTTATCTCCAAAATATACAAATAGCTCATGCAGCTCAATCAAAAAAGCAAATAACCCAATCAGAAAATGGGCAGCTCTAAATAGACATTTCTCCAAAGAAGACATACAGATGGCTAAAAAGCACATGAAAAGATGCTCAACATCACTAATTATTAGAGAAATGCAAATCAAAACTACAATGAGGTGTCACCTCACAAAATATCTACAAACAGTAAATGCTGGAAAGGGTGTGGAGAAAAGGGAAGCTTCCTGCACTGTTGGTGGGAGTGTAAATTGGTACAGCCACTATGGAGAGCAATATGGAGGTTCCTTAAAAAACTAAAAATAGAACTACCATATGAACTTGGACTTGTGCAGATAATCCAGGATGATTTCATCTCAAGATCCTCAACTTAATTACAACTGCAAAGACACTTTTTCCAAATAAGGAAACATTCACATTTCTAGGGATTAGGATATGGGCATATCTTTTTAGGGACCACCATTCAATGCATTCTAACTTTTGATTAACATTAACCCTGAATTAGAAAGACTTTTAAAGTCACAGTCAATGTGGAACCTGTTGGTGCAGAGATTGTGTGCTGTCTGCAAACAGGTTGCTCCCAAAAGAGCGAAGAGGCAGGTCTGAAATGTTCATGTGTGGGTCCTTCTCCTAGAAGCACTGGCCAAAGAAGTCACTCCTTTTCCCAGGAAAGTGATGGAAGGGTGGAAGTGTTACTCACATAAGGCTTTTCACCACCTGGAAAGAGGAATAAAAATAAGTATTCTTGCTAAAGCACTATAATTTTTTTTTTTTTTTTGGCAGTACGCGGGCCCCTTGCTGTTGTGGCCTCTCCCATTGCAGAGCACAGGCTCCGGACGCACAGGCTCAGCGGCCATGGCTCACAGGCCCAGCCGCTCCGCGGCATGTGGGATCCTCCCGGACCAGGGCATGAACCCGTGTCCCCTGCATCGGCAGGCGGACTTTCAACCACTGCGCCACCAGGGAAGCCCCCCTTTAATCCATTTTGAATGGATTAAAGAATGTTAGAGAATGTTCTAATTCCATTCTTTTACATGTACCTGTCCAGTTTTCCCAGCACCACTTACTGAAGAGACCATCTTTTCTCCATTGTATTGGTATATTCTTGCCTCCTTTGTTGAAAACTAATTGACTGTAAGTGTGCGGGTTTATTTCTGGGCTCTCTATCCTGTTCCATTGATCTCTATGTCTGTTTTTGTGACAGTAACATACTATTTTGATAAATTCAGCTTTGTAGTATAGTCTGAAATCCTCCAGCTCCGTTCTTCTTAAGATTTTTCTGGCTATCTAGGGTCTTTTGTGTTTCCATACAAATTTTTAAGTTTTTTGCTCCAGTTCTGTGAAAAATGCCATTGGTAGTTTGGTAGGGATTGCACTGAATCAGTAGATTGCCTTGGGTAGTATAGTCATTTTAACAATATTCATCCTCCCAATCCAAGAATACAGTATATCTCTCCATCTGTTTGTGTGGTCTTCAATTTTTTTCATCAGCATCTTACAGTTTTCAGAGGACAGGTCTTTTGTCTCCTTAGGTAGGTTTATTCCTAGGTATTTCATTATTTTTGATGTGATAGTAAATGGGGTTATTTCCTTAATTCCGCTTTCTAATAGTTCATTGCTATTGTATAGAAATGCATCAGATTTCTGTATATTAATTTTGCATCCAGCAACTTTACCGAATTCATTGATGAGCTCTAGTAGCTTTCTGGTAGCGTCTTTAGGATTTTCTATGTATAGTATCATGACACTGGCAAACAGTGACAGTTTTACTTTTTGTTTTCCAATTTGGATTCCTTTTATTTCTTTTTCTTCTCTCGTTGCTGTGGCTAAGATTTCCAAAATTATGTTGAATAAAAGTGGCAAGAGTGGACATCTTTGTCTTGTTCCTGATCTTAGAGGGAATACTTTCAGCTTTTCACTGTTGTGTATGATAGTAGTGGGTTTGTAATTTATGACCTTTATTATGTTGAGGTGTGTTCCCTCTATGCCAGCTTCCTGAAGAGTTTTTATCATAAATGATGTTGAATTTCATCAAAAGCTTTTTCTGCATCTATTGAGATGATCATATGGTTTTTATTCTTCAATATGTTAGTGTGGTGTATCACATTGATTGATTTGTGGATATTGAAAAATCCTTGCATTTCTAGGATAAATCCCACTTGACCACGGTGTATGATCCTTTTAATATATTGTTGGAGTCAGTTTGCTAGTATTTTGTTGAGGATTTTGGTGTCTTTGTTCATCAGTGATATTGGCCTATAATTTTCTTTTTTTATGATATCTTTGTCTGGTTTTCATGTCAGGGTGATCGTGGCCTCATAGGATGAATTTGGAAGTGTTGTTTTCTCTGCAGTTTTTTTGGAATAGTTTCAGAAGGATGGGTGTTAACTCTTCTCTAAATGTTTGGTGGAATTTACCTATGAAGCCATCTAGTCCTGGACTTTTGTTTATCGGGAGTTTTTAAATTACTGATTCATTTTCAGTACTGATAATTGGTCTGTTCATATTTTCTATTTCTTCCTAGTTAAGTCTTGGAAGATTGTACCTTTCTAAGAATTTGTCCATTTCTAGGTTGTCCATTTTATTGGCATATAATTGCTCGTAGTAGTCTCTTATGATCCTTTGTATTTCTGTGGTGCTGGTTGTAACTTCTCCTTTTCCGTTTCTGATATCATTGATTTGGGCCCTCTCCCTTTTTTTTCTTGATGACTCTGGCTACAGGTTTATCCATTTTGCTTATATTTGCCAAGAACCAGCTTTTAGTTTCATCGATCTTTTCTTTTTTTTTTTTAAGTCTCTATTTCATTTATTTTTGCTCTGATTTCTTTCCTTCTACTAACTTTGGGTTTTGTTTGTTCTTTTTTCTCTAGTTGCTTTAGGTGTAGGGTTAGGTTGTTTATTTGAGATTTTTCTTGTTTCCTGAGGTAAGCTTGTATCGCTCTAAACTTCCTTCTTAGAACTGCTTTTGCTGCACCCCATAGGTTTTGGATCATCTTGTTTTCATTTGTGTCTAGGTATTTTTTAATTTCCTCTTCGATTTCTTCCGTGATCCACTGGTTGTTTAGTAGCAAAAAACACATGTTTGTGTTTTTTTCAGTTCTTTTCTTGTGGTTGATTTCTAGCCTCATAGCATTGTGGTTGGAAAAGATGCTTGATATGATTTTAGTTTTCTTAAATTTACTGAGGCTTTCCTTGTGGCCCAGCATGTGTTCTGTCCTGGAGAGTGTTCCACATGCACTTGAAAAGAATGTGTATTCTGCTGCTTTTGGATGGAATGCTCTGTAAATATTAATTAAATCCATCTGGTCTAACATGTCATTTAAGGCCTGTGTTTCCTTTTTGATTTTCTGTCTGGATAATGTGTCCATTGATGTAAGTGGGGTATTTTTTAAATAAATTAATTTATTAATTTATTTATTTTTGGCTCCATTGGGTCTTCGTTGCTGCTCGCGCGGGCTTTCTCTAGTTGCGGCTAGTGGGGGCTACTCTTCATTGTGGTGCGCAGGCTTCTCATTGCGGTGGCTTCTCTAGGCCCGTGGGCTTCGGTAGTTGCAGCACACAGGCTTAGTAGTTGTGGCTCGTGGGCTTTAGAATGCAGCCTCAGTAGTTGTGGTGTACAGGCTTAGTTGCTCCACAGCATGTGGAATCTTCCCAGACCAGGGCTCGAACCCTGGCAGATGGCAGATGGATTCTTAACCACTGCACCAGCAGGGACGTCCCCTAAGTGGGGTATTAAAGTCCCCTACTATTATTGTGTTACCATTGATTCTTTCTTTTATGTTTGTTAATATTTGCCTTATATTTTGAGGTGCTCCTATGTTGGGTGCATATATATTTACCATTGTTATATCTTCTTCTTGGATTGATCCCTTGATCATTATGTAGTGTCTTTCTTTATTTCTTATAACAATCTTTATTTTAAAGTCTATTTTGTCTGATACAAGTATTGCTACTTTGGCTTTCTTTTGATTTCCATTTGCATGGACTATGTTTTTCCATCCCCTCTCTCACTTTCAGTCGGTATGTGTCTCTAGATCTGATATGAGTCTCTTGTAGGCAGCATACATGGGTCCTGTTTTTGTATCCATTCAGCCAGTGTGTGTCTTTTGGTTGGAGCATTTAGCCCATTTACATTTAAAGTAATTATTGATATGTATGTTCCTATTGCCATTTTAATTGTTTTCGATTTGTTTTTATATGCCTTATTTTCCCCTTTTTCTTTTGCTCTCTTCTCTTGTGATTTGATGACTATCTTTAGTGTTACGTTTGGATTCCCTTTTCCTTTTTGTGTATATATCTGTTATAAATTTTGGTTTGCAATTACGTCAGGTGTTTGTATAGCTGTCTTTGTGTATACGTGATTGTTCTAAGTTGCTGATCCCTTAATTTCAGATGCATTTTAGATACCTTGCACTTGTACTCTCCTCTCATGATTACTGTTTTTGATATCAAATTTTACATCTAATTGTTTTGTGTATCTCTTTAACTGCTTATTGTGGATACAGGTGATTTTATCACTCTTGTGTTTTAACCTCCCTATGAGCTTTGTGGATATTTTCTACCTTTACTGTATGTTTCACTTTACCAATGAGCTTTTTCATTCTGTAATTTTCTTGTTTCTAGTTGTGGCCTTTTCTTTTTTACCTAGAGAAGTTCCTTTAACATTTGTTGTAAAGCTGGTTTGGTGGTGCTGAATTCTTTAGCTTTTGCTTGTCTGTAAAGCTTTTGATTTCTCCTTCTAATCCGAGAGCCTTGCTGGGTAGAGTATTCTTGGTTGTAGGTTCTTCTCTTTCATCACTTTAAATATATCATACCATTCCCTTCTAGCCTGTTGAGTTTCTGCTGAAAAATTGGCTGATAGTATTATGGGAGTTCCCTTGTATGTTATTTGTTGCTTTCCCCTAGCTGCTTTTAGTTTTCTCTATCTTTAATTTTTGTCATTTTGATTACAATGTATCTGGTCTATTCCTCTTTGGGTTAATCCTGTATGGGACTCTGTGCTTCTTGGACTTGGGTGACTGTCTCCTTTCCCAGATGAGGGAGGTTTTCAGCTGTTATCTCTTCAGATATTTTCTTGGGCCCTTTCTCTCTTCTCCTGGGACCCCTGTAATGTGAATATTAGCAGACTTGATGTTGTCCCAGAGGTCTCTTAATCTGTCCTGACTTCTGTTCATTATTCTTTCTTTTGTCTGCTCAGCAGCAGTGATTTCTGCTACTCTGTCTTCCCAGCTCACTGGTCCATTCTTCTGATTCATTTAGTCTACTGTTGATTCCTTCCAGTGCATTTTTCATTTCAGTTATTGTATTCTTCATCTCTGGTTGGTTGTTCTTTATATTTTCTAACTCTGTTAAAAATTTTCTGACTTCTTTTTCTGTGCATCCATTCTTCTCTCGAGTTCTTTGATTATCTTTACGATCATTACTCTGAATGCCTTGGGTAGATTGCCTGTCTCCACTTCACTTAGTTGTTCTTCTGGAGTTTTATCTTGTTCTTTCATCTGAAACATATTTCTCGTTTTGTCTCAGTTGCTATTTGTATTTTTATGTATGTGGTAGGTTAGTCACTTTTCTTGACCTTGGAGAAGCGGCCCTCTGTAGGAAGCGTCCTATGCATCCCAGCAGTTCCGCACTCCCGCCACCCAAGCTGTGTGCTCTAAGGGTTCACTCGAAGAGGGCTGTGTGGGTCCTTCTGTTGTGGTGGGCTAACTGTGTGGATAGTCTGATAGGCCCCTAGTCTGGTTGGCTACCAGAACCTGCTTTGTGTGGATGCTACTGGCTGCTGTTTAGCAGGGCCTGGTTATGAGGTGGCTGGTTGCGCAATCCTACATCACCCCCAGGGCTAGTGCTGGCTTACTGGTGGATGGAGTCAGAGTCCTGAAGACTCTGGGGCTGTTGCCCTCCCACTGGCAGGTGAAGCCAGATCCTGGGGTTAGTGCCAGTCTACTAGCAAGCAGAGCTTGTTCCTGGAGTCTGGCTGCAGCCCAGGGATCCCAGAGCTCGTTTCAGGTTGTTTTGTGGGGGGATGTTGGTTCCGGACACAGTTGGGTATGGGTTCTGGGGTGTCCTGAAGGTTGCATTGGCCCGCTAGTGGGCCAGGCCAGGGCCCAGCTGATCCCAGGGTAGGGTCTGCCCTGTATTGAGGGGTCGTAGTTTTCTTGCTTCTGGTGTCTGCCCCCTTGTGGATAAGGTTGGTCTAGAGGCTTGGTCTGGCTTCCTGGTGGGAGTGGTGGGTACATCTTGGCCCTGTGGTGGGCTGGGCCATGTCTAGGGGCAAGCCCAGAGGTAGCTATGGGCTCTTTAGTCTTTAGGCAGCCTGTCTGCTGATTTTTGGCACTGTGTCCCCACCCAGTCAGTTGTTTGGCCTAAAGTGTCCCAGCAGTGCTGCCTAGAGGCTGTTGGATAGGGCCAGGTCTTGGAACTAAAGAGCCAAGATGTCAGCCATCAACAGTGTTCCCCAGTATGTTTGCCACCAGTGTCTGTGTCCCCAGGGTGAGCTTCATCCACGCCTCACCTCTCCAGGAGACGCTCCAAAACCAGCAGGAAGGTCTGGCCCAGGCTCCTGTCAAATTATATTTTTTTCCCTATGTGCTGGTGTGCATGAGCTTTTGTATGAAAAAAAAAGGGAGCTTTTTTCACTCCCTTTAAGAGTGAAGTCTCTATTTTAAGTAAGCCCCACTGGCCTTCAAAACCAAATGCTCTGGGGGCTCGTCTTGCCAGTGCTGGGCTGGGGAGCCTGATGTGGGGCTCAGAACTCTCACTCCTATGGTAGAACTTCTACAATATAATTATTCTCCAGTTTGTGGGTCACCCATCTGGAGATATGGGGTTTGATTATGAGTCTTCCCCTTCTTCTGGTCTCGTTGTGGTTCCTTCTTTATGTCTTTGGCTGTAGAAGATCTTTTCTGGTAGGTTCCAGTATTTGTTATCAATGGTTGTTCTGCAAATAGTTGTGATTTTGGTGTGAGAAGAGGTGAGCTCAGAGTGTTTTTATTCTGCCATCTTGGCCACTCTCCAAGAAAGAATTTTAATATGGATTATTTGCACTAAATTAAGTTTTAAGCCATAGTCAAAACTGAATAGTTGCAGTTAGATGAAGGTAGACAGAATGGGAATTCTGACTGATGTCAGGGAGACAAGTACACTGAAGCCTGGTGTGGGAGTAAGGTTTTCAGGGTCACAGAACTCTGCAGCTTCTTTCTCTCTGCCCCTCCACCCTCACCCCTGCCCCGCTTTGGGTCTAGACAGACCTGTGTTTAGACTACAGCTTCACCTCACTCTCCTCATCTGTAAGATGAACATGAGAATACCTATCTTAGTGAAATAAAATATGGGAGAATATCCTGATCATTACCTACCTATATTAGGCATCCTAAAAAAGCAGACTTAAAGGTCTTACAAACAACTCTTTAAAACTTCTTGAATACTTTTTTGGGTTGCCCACCTTGGGGAAAGATGAGAAGAAAGTTGGGTGAATACCCATGAGAAACACAGGAATCAAGAAGATACGGAGGTAGTAGGGAAGAGGCAAATGGTAAAGTGTGCTCTAGTACATGAGTGAATAAGAACAGTACTCTGAACACTCTTTGCTGAGCAGAATCTGCACACCTGCTCTGATGCTTTGGAATGCTTAGTGATCCCATGTAGAAAACCAGAAACCTCTCACCCCTCTGTGTTAAACCTTGAGTAAAATCCCTGGACATGTAGTGGTTGAGGTGCTACTTCATTGCCTGTGCTGGTTACCTCCTCTGTGGGGAAGGTGTGCCACAGAGGCACACAGACCTGTTTTAGATTACAATCCCTTGTGAGTCTTATGATTGAGGACAAACTATCAACATCAGTAATCATGCTCTAAATACTAATTTGATTGGATACAACATAATCATGCTTCATTATAATCATAACTCATTTGGTTAATAAATGCTTATTACATTTATATTTTTTCCTTACAAAATATCCTAGTGATTGGTTAAAATATGCTAATGATACCACATCCATTTAGTTTCAGATGATTTGAGTAGCTCCCTTGGCATTCTAGAAAGGGAGATAATTGAAAGGCCAGTTAAGAGGTGATTACACTGGTCTGGAAGAGAGGTGGTAATGGCTGAACCAAGGCCATGAAGAGGAGAGGTCAGATGTGACAGATTTTAAGATAACAAAATCTACAGGACGTGATGACAGCTGGAAGAGTTGTGGTTTAGTGAACTAGTGGGTTCTACTCAGTAGGAGCAGACGGGCGGGTAGGAAATGATAAGCTGTCTTGTGGCCATGCAGGTCAGGAACTTAGGTGTGAGTCTGGGCTGGAGACACTGCTTTGGGTCTTAACTGCTTTTGGTGGTGGTTGAAACCATGGGAGCAGGTGAGATTGCCCAGAAAGCTTATATGGTAGGAATGAAATGGGCTTCAAATGCAGATCTCTGAATGCCAATGATAGTTAAGGGGTATACAAAGGGAGAGGAGTACAGGGGACAAGCCATCAGGTGTCTGGCATCTGAATTGTATGTGTCGGGTGGAAAAGTACATGTCAGTGAAATAATACACATTGTCACTGTTGATGTGGTTGATAAAGCACCAGCTCACTGGTTCTATACTGCCAAAGAACCAGTGAGTGTTTTATTGGAGAAATACTGAAATTATACCACCCATTGGAGAGAGGGAGTTAATTTTCAAGACTCTTTTTTTTTTCCTTTTGGTTTTATTTGTTTATTTATTTATTTGGATTCTTTGTGTGTGTATTTCATATATATATATATATATATATTACTTGAGATGTATAGCATGTTACCTTGATATATTTATATATTGTATTATGATTGCCAGTCAAGCAATATTTATCACATTGCATCATTATTGTACAATATTATTGTTTGTATTCATTATACTGTGCATTAGTCAAGACTCTTATTTTGAAGTGGGGGGGAGTACACTATAACAAACTATAGTCAGATTTCTATTAAAGAAAGTAACTACTGATTTTGTAAACCTAGAAAGTGACAAAAATCTGACAGCAAGACAAGTCTCAGTCCTCACCAGCTGGGCACTTCTCTGATGTATTAACTGATTGGAAGAGCTGAGACAGTGTGCATGTCAGACAGGAAGGGCTAGACGTGCTGCTGCCAGCACCTCTCACTTTTGATTTCCAACTGAGTTGCTAATCACAAGTGATCATTTTAAAGAACACTCTCCCGCTTCCTTTCCTTGGAAGGATTTCTGTGAGCAGAAGTTATCCTCACAGCTCTGGACTTTGAGAACCTTATCTTTGACAATTCTTTGTAACATCTCTAAGTGAGGCTTATTTCTACTAAGGAGTCTGAAGAGCTACTGATTAAGAAAAATTTGTCCAGTGGCCAACCTCCTTTATCTCTGAATGGTCTCTGTACAAACTCTTTTATTTAGAAACCTGTTGTGCTTCACACTGCTGGATGGCACATGATATAACTCTTGCTGGAGTTTCCTCTTGCTGTGGCTGGACTACACACTTCTAAGTTACCATGGAAAGATCCTGTCTGGTTTCCTTTGTGCATGGGCTCTGTTTTCTGGGGTCAGTGGGTTCTCCCTATGCAACAGGGGAAGGGAGGGGCTGAGGCTGTGGAGACTCTGGGTGTCACATGGAATTTTCAAGAGATGATTCTAATCTCATTTCAGTTGTTTCATCAAGATGTCTACATTAGGATGAGGAATTCCTTCCTAGTCTCTGTTCCTAAACCATACCAAGTGGTTGTATGACTGCAGCTTTCTTGGAATTTTCCTTTAGAGGGGAAGACTCTAAAAATGTCAGAAATTAATAGAGGTGCAGTGTTGTTCCTCCATTCTCTCTTTTCTCCCAATCCTGAAGTCCCTAGGAAAGAACTTTATTCTTACATTTTTAGGCATCCAGCCTTCTCTACTAAGCCCTCCTTCCCCTTGACTACAGAGGATTTCACAGTGAACCAAGCCCACTACTCTCCCAAACTTTTCTTCTTATCGTGGTCTGGCTGAAATACAGCCACAGGCAAATATCAACATTGCCCTGAGCTTAGCAGGATTTTTCTCTGGGGCCATTACAGCGACAGTTGAATGACTGCGTAGAGCAAGTGTGACATGGAAGTTTGTAAACAGCAGTACTTGTTGAAAGGAACTGTTTTTTCCTCTATCAGGAGCTTTCCTCTAGCACCTAGTTTTAAGGGTGTATAAGGAACTAAAAAAGAAAAAAACTTGTCATGTGGGAAAGTGTTACTTCAGAGAATAGGATATTTTGCCACTCAAAAATATTTGCAGAGGTTCATTTTAGAGTTTCTACTATTTCCCCAAATATGAATCTTCTGTGTGCCTTACCAGAAAATGAGCCTTGTCTAATTTAGTAAAATATATGTTCATTTATTTAGGAAAATGAGTTTGAAGTATCCCTTCAAACTTAGTGTTACACATTGAACGTCAGACCAGATGTTTAAACTGTTGAGAATCATAATGCCTGTCCTTCTGTTGCAGGTGCAACAACGAGAGTGAGTGGTCCCAGATCCACGAGAATATCATCCGCAAGTCCAGCGCCAAGTACTCTGCCCCCAGCGCCAGTCATGGTAATGTGCTTCTTTGGCTAGGAGACTTTGTGTTGCATCTGCAGTTGCTGATCATACACACCTTAGTTGATTTGTGCTGGTCAGTTGCCAGATGTAAAGTTCAGTCTCCTACAGACATTTGTTCTCCTGTTCAGGCAATTTCTCTTTCTTTTTGTGATAATTTGAGACCTTCCCTAATTACTCTTTTTAAAAATTTTTATTGGAGTATAGTTGATTTACAGTGTGTGTTAGTTTCTGCTGTACAGCAAAGTGAATCAGTTATACCTATACATATATCCACTCTTTTTTAGATTCTTTTCCCATATAGGTCATCACAGAGTATTGAGTAGAGTTCCCTGTGCTATATAGTAGGTCCTTATTAGTTATCTATTTTATATATAGTAGTGTGTATGCATCAATCCTAATCTTCCAATTTGTCCCTCCCCCCCAGTAACCATAAGTTTGTTTTCTACATCTGTGACTATTTCTGTTTTGTAAATACATTCATTTGTACCATTGTTTTTTAGATTCCACATGTAAGTGATATCACATGATATTTTTGTCTTTCTCTGTCTGACTTACTTCACTTAGTGTGATAATCTCTGGGTCCATCCATGTTGCTGCAAAGGGCATTATTTCATTCTTTTTTATGGCTGAGTAATATTCCATTGTGTGTATGTACCACATTTTCTTTATCCATTCCTCTGTCGATGGATATTTAGGTTGCTTCCATGTCTTGGCTGTTGTAAACAGTATTACAGTGAACATTAGAGTGCACCTATCCTTTTGGATTTTGGTTTTCTCCAGATATATGCTCAGGAGTAGGATTCCTGGACCATATGGTAGTTCTATTTTTAGTTTTTTAAGGAACCTCCATACTGTTCTCCACAACGGCTGTACCAGTTTACGTTCCCACCAACAATATAGGAGGGCTCCCTTTTCTCCACACTATCTCTAGTATTTATTTGTAGACTTTTTGATGGTGGCCATTCTGACCAGTGTGAAGTGATACCTCATTGTAGTTTTGATTTGCATTTCTCTGATAATTAGTGATGTTGAGCATCTTTTCATGTGTGCTTTTTGGCCATTTCTTCTGACCAAAATACTCTTTCCATGGTGGATTCCTTATGCTTTGATAGGTAACGTGAGTTCTAGTTTGAATCCAGAGTGAACAAAAGTGTTGCCGGGTTTGTCACATTGTGAAGTCTGTTTTTTCCTGAACAAAGGTTACACACCCAGCCCCCAAAAAAGACACACATGTCACTTTTTCTATTCCCGTTCAGTGTTAGCATCACCAAAAAAGCCTGACGCTAATGAGAATCAATGATTAGTCTGCCAGTATCAGTCATTCTGGAACTAAAATAGAAGATCTTTATTTCAAAGCAGCTTTCATCTTAGCTCAACTTCTCCTTTTCTTTTTCCCTCATTTTAAAACTCTGTTTAATTTCTATCTAAATCTTGGTACAGTTGTACATATTAACATTAATTCTAAACTGAATATTGCTTGATTAAATTAGAAGCACTATTTAAAAGCCTATAAGATCTGAATAGACGTTTTTCCAAAGATGTACAGATGGCCAGCAGGCACATGAAAAGATGTTCAACATCATTAATCATCAGAGAAATGCAAATTAAAACCACAATGATATATCACCTCAAACCTCTCAGAATGGCTTTCATGAAAAAGGACACAAATAACAAATGTTGGTGAGGCTGTGGAGAAAAGGGAACCCTCACATACCGTTGGTGGGAATGTAAATTGGTGCAGCGACTGTTGAAAAACAGTATGGAGGATTCTCAAAAAACTGAAAATAGAACTACCATGTGACCCAACAATTCCATTCCTGGGTATATATCCGGAAAAAAAAACCCCCGCTAATTTGAAAAGATGTATACACCCCAGTGTTCATAGAAGCATTATTTACAGTTGCCAAGATATGGAAGCAACCTAAGTGTCCATCAAAAGATGAACGGATAAAGAAGATGTAGTGTATATATATGTACAATGGAATACTACTCAGCCTTAAAAAAGAATGAAATTTTGCCATTTGCAAAAACATACATGGAGTTGGAGGGTATTATGCTAAGTGACATAAGTTAGAGAAAGACAAATACTGTATGATATCACTTATATGTGGAATCTAAAACGTAAAACAAACTAGTGAATATAACAAGAAGAAACAGACTCACAGATATAGAGAACAAACTGTTGGTTTCCAGTGAGAGGAGGGACATGGGGAGGGGTAGAGGATTAAGAGGTACAAACTACTATGTATAAAACAAATAAGCTGCAAGGATATAACAACACAGAGAATATAGCCAATATTTTATAATAAATATAAATGGAACATAACCTTTAAAAGTTGTGAATCACTGTTGTACAGCTGAAACTTATATAATATTGTACATCAACTATACCTCAATGAAATATATATATATATATATAATATATAAATAAAAGTAAAAGCCTATGAGCTTTTATATACCCTTGAAGATAGCTATCAAATTTACATAGAACTGTGTTTCTCCAGATAGTTTTTAGTGAGTTGGCCAAAAAGTTCATTTGGTTTTCTGTAAGATGGCTCTAGTAGTGCTTAGTTGTCTTCAACTTCATTCGAAACAGTTTTGTTAGATTATGTTTTGACAGCTGTCATATCAGCATGCATTTTAAAAAAACTTATCAAAATTGGTGATTTTTGTGTAGCCATTTTAATATCGAAGATGGAAGAAAAAAAGCAACATTTTCGGCATATTATGCTTTATTATTTCTAGAAAAGTAAAAAGGTAACTGAAACGCAAAAAAAGATTTGTGCAGTGTATGGAGAAGGTGCTGTGACTGATCGAACGTGTCAAAGGTGATTTATGTATTTTCATGCTGGAGATTTCTAGCTGGATGATGCTCCATGGTCAGGTAGACCAGGTGAAGTTGATAGCGATGAAATCAAGACATTAATTGAGAACAGTCGACGTTATACCATGTGGGAGATAGCTGACATACTCAAAATATCCAAATAAAGCGTTGAAAATCATTTGCACCAGCTTGGTTATGTTAATCTCTTTGATGTTTGGGTTCCACATAAGTTAAGCGAAGAAAACCTTCTTGACCATATTTCCGCATGTAATTCTTTATTTAAATGTAACAAAAACATTCTGTTTTAAAAACAAACTGTGACGGGTGATGAAAAGTGGATACTGTACAATAATGTGGAATGGAAGAGATCGTGGGGCAAGTGAAATGAACCACCACCAACCACACCAAAGGCCGGTCTTCATCCAAAGAAGGTGATGTTGTGTACATGGTGGGATTGGAAGGGAGTCCTCTATTATGAGCTGCTTCTGGAAAACCAAACAATTAATTCCAACAAGTATTGCTCCCAGTTAGACCAACTGAAAGCAGCACTCGATGAGAAGCGTCTGGAATTAGTCAACAGAAAATGCATAATCTTCCATCAAGATAACGCAAGACTGCATGTTTCTTTGATGACCAGGCAAAAACTGTTACAGCTTGGCTGGGAAGTTCTGATTTATCTGCCATATTCACCAGACATTGCACCTTCAGATTCCCATTTATTTCAGTCTTTACAGAACTCTCTTAACTAGAACAAAAAATTGGACAATTTGTATGGAACACAAAAGACCCCGAATAGCCAAAGCAATCTTGAGAACGAAAAACGGAGCTGAAGGTATCAGGCTCCCTTACTTCAGACTGTACTACAAAGCTACAGTAATCAAGACAGTATGGTACTGGCACAAAAACAGAAAGATACATCAATGGAACAGGATAGAAAGCCCAGAGATAAACCCAGGCACATATGGTCACCTTATCTTTGATAAAGGAGGCAGGAATGTACAGTGGAGAAAGGACAGCCTCTTCAATAAGTGGTGCTGGGAAAACTGGACAGCTACATGTAAAAGTATGAGATTAGATCACTCCCTAACACCATACACAAAAATAAGCTCAAAATGGATTAAAGACCTAAATGTAAGGCCAGAAACTATCAAACTCTTAGAGGAAAACATAGGCAGGACACTCTATGACATAAATCACAGCAAGATCCTTTTTGACCCACCTCCTAGAGAAATGGAAATAAAAACAAAAATAAACAAATGGGACCTAATGAAACTTCAAAGCTTTTGCACAGCAAAGGAAACCATAAACAAGACCAAAAGACAACCCTCAGAATGGGAGAAAATATTTGCAAATGAAGCAACTGACAAAGGATTAATCTCCAAAATATACAAGCAGCTCATG
>NW_006778765.1:724982-730340 GCF_000442215.2 Lipotes vexillifer
AAAGCAGAAACTAACACACCATTGTAAAGCAATTATACCCCAATAAAGATGTTAAAAAAAAAACAAAAAAAAACTGTGACAAAGCGAGAGAGAGGCATGGACATATATACACTACCAAACGTAAGGTAGATAGCTAGTGGGAAGCAGCCGCATCGCACAGGGAGATCAGCTCGGTGCTCTGTGACCGCCTGGAGGGGTGGGATAGGGAGGGTGGGAGGGAGGGAGACGCAAGCGGGAAGAGATGTGGGAACATATGTATATATATAACTGATTCATTTTGTTGTGAAGCTGAAACTAACATACCATTGTAAAGCAATTATACTCCAATAAAGATGTTAAAAAAAAAATTTCAATTCCCTGGAAGACTGTAAAAGGCACCTGGAACAGTTCTTTGCTCAAAAAGATAAAAAATTTTGGGAAGTTGGAATTATGAAATTGCATGAAAAATGGCAGAAGGTAGTGGAACAAAACGGTGAATATATTCAATAAAGTTCTTGGTAAAAATGAAAAAATGCATGTTTGGGACTTCCCTGGTGGTCCAGTGGCTAGGTCTCCATGCTCTTAATTGGCGGGGGGGGCGCGGGGAGGAGGGTTCGAGCCCTGGTTGGGGAACTGGATCTCACATGGTGCAACTGGGAGTTCGCATGACGCAACTGAAGATCCCGCATGCCAAAACTGGAAGACCCCCCACCCACATGCTGCAACTAAAGATCCACGTGCTGCAACTAAAAGATCCTGCATGCTGCAACTAAAAAATCCCGCGTGCCTCAACGAAGATCCCGTGTGCCACAACTAAGACCCAGTGCAGCCAAATAAATAAATAAATAATTTTTTTTTTAAAAAGGAAAGAAAAGTGTGTCTTTTATTTTTACTTAAAAACCGAAGGAACTTTTTGGCCAACCGAATACCGCTAAATTGTTTCATAATCTCTTTTATATAGCCTTCTTTGTTTTAACTTCCATAGACCTGTTGTAAATAAAAAGTTGCCCTTAAATGACAGTGTAAAGCCACTTCAGGGCATGGCAGTTCCCAAGGTTGTTGTAAAGAACTTTTTTCTTTATCAGGGTCAACATATATTGAACTAGGAGGGTCCTCAGGGCAACTCCAAATCAGAGGCTTCAAAGTTTGAGACTTCTCTAAAACTCTGTAGCATGGGGTTCCTCAGGGCCTTTTCCACTGTTTTTAAGTGCCTGTTTCCCCTTATATGTGCCTGGATGCCAAGGAGCTACACGCAGTGTGCTGGAAGGGGAAGGGAGTTCATGTTCCTCACCTAAAAATAGGCTAAAGCAAGAGAAAATCTTGTTTTTAAAATACAGAGAAGTTACTACAATTTGGAAAACTGTTCACACCAATATTTATAGTGTTCTTTGCTTTATTTCCTTATTTTATTTATAAAAAGCTACCCTTGGCTACAAGTTCTTGGGATATGATGTGATTAAAACATGGAGAGGGGCTTTCCTGGTGAACAGTGGTTAAGAACCCGCCTGCCAATGCAGGGGACACGGGTTCGATTCCTGGTCCAGGAAGATCCCACATGCCGCAGAGCAACTAAGCCCATGCGCCACAACTACTGAGCCTGCACTCTAGAGCCTGCAAACCACAACTGGTGATCCCGGGTGCCACAGCTACCGAGGCCCGCACGCCTAGCGCCCATGCACTGCAACGAAGAGTAGCCCCCGCTTGCCACAACTAGAGGAAGCTCATGCACAGCAACAAAGACCCAATGCAGCCAAAAATAAATAAATAAAATAAATAAAATTTTAAAATAAATTAATTAATTTTAAAAGGGTTTTTTTTTTTAAAAAACAACCAAAGAGCAATTTCCACCATCACTTCACCAGGTTAAAATGCTGAATTTTGTCTCACCTCCCAGAGTGAGCAAGAAGCCATGCCATCTTCAGTGTCTGTGATTTTTGTCCAGAACTCACAGACACTGGCCACTTAAACAGTGTTAGAAAAGCACCCCATCCTCTGTGCTGGGGCAGCATAGACTTCAGAGAGCCTCAGGATGGCCGTAGTGAGGGGAGGTCTTCATGCATTTGTGGGAAATCCAGGAGGAGAAATAGGCTGCTTTTCTTTGAAGTGTGTGTCTGACTGCTTCTTGGCAAGGCTTAACTTGGAAGCTGGTTGAGATCTTGGAAATCACGTGTTTCAACTCCCTCATTAAATAAATGAAGAAACTGAAGCTCAGTGAAATGATTTAGTGGCTTAACCAGGGAGCCCAGGTTTCCATACTGCAGGCCACTGACCTTTCCACTCTATTGTCAAAGCTTCTGAGCATGGGTTTTCCACTGCTGGTCTTCGTGTCAGAGAATTTCATAATTGCTCAAAGAATATTTCAGGTCTTTATTAGTCTCCTTAATTAAAGATACTTCTTTATAAAAAGTTAATTTACTTTACTGTAAACTCTCACCCACCTTTGTTAAACATCATGAACAGTTCATTGCCTTGGCAGTCTGTTTCAGAAGTCATTAGTGCTTTCCTGTCAAGTCAAATCATACAAAAATGCAGAAGGAGTTGCTATATTGGTTTTTTCTTTTTAAGATTTTTTTGATGTGGACCATTTTTAAAGTCTTTATTGAATTTGTTACAATATTGCTTCTGTTTTATGTTTTGGTTTTTTGTCCGTGAGGCATGTGGGATCTTAGCTCCCCAACCAGGGATTGAACCTGCAACCCCTGCATTGGAAGGTGGAGTCTTAACCACTGGACCGCCAAGGAAGTCCTACTATATTGGTTTTGAGTGCTGAGAGTAAATGTGTCATCCAGCAGTAAATCTCTTAGGTGCAGCTTTAGTATATGTGGCTCTTCATTTTTGTTATTGGCCTCTTAGATATGTAGCCACAAACCCAACTTTTAGCAAATAAAACAGTTGATGCCGTGGTTTTCTGTGTATTTTATTTATTTATTTATTTTTATAAATTTATTTATTTTTGGCTGCATTGGGTTTTCGTTGCTGCACATGGGCTTTCTCTAGTTGTGGTGAGTGGGGGCTACTATTCATTGTGGTGCATGGACTTGTCATTGTGGTGGCTTCTGTTGTTGCAGAACACGGGCTCTAGGCGTGCGGGCTTCAGTAGTTGTGGCACACGGGCTTCATTAGTTGTGGTTCATCGGCTCTAGAGTGCAGGCTCAGTAGTTGTGGCGCATGGGCTTAGTTGCTACGTGGGATGTGGGATCTTACCGGACCAGGAATCGAACCTGTGTCCCTTGCATTGGCAGGCGGATTCTTAACCACTGCGTCACCAGGGAAGCCCTCTATGTATTTTTATTTTATTTTATTTTTTTATCATCTTTTCTATATATTTTTAAATGGCTATTAAGTACAGCTTTATTTACAAATCTTGGGCTAAGATTAATTTGCATTATTAATCCTCATCCAGTTCTTCACAAGGGATGCGGATGGCGAGGGGCCAGGGCCAGATTGCTGGCCCTCCAGTATTCCAAATAGGTGTCAGTTGTGTCCAGTAACTTTTTTATGGGGACAGTGTTTAACATGAGCTTAAAAAGGCAGTTTTCTTGTGTCAGGGATCAGATTAACAGAGAACTTGTATAGACGTATTTACTGTCAAGTTCTTTGGCTTGAGAGCCAGATGATTGGTAGGTAGAATACCCAGAATTGCTAAAGGACTGGTTGTGTACTGGGTAGGTGAGTTGTCATTTTTCTGAGTTATTCACAGAGGCTCTTCGGTCCTAAGGACCATGCCTTACCATTATTTGGCATGTGCCTCAATCACTCAGGGTTTCAGAACCAGAAAAGTGATCCAGAAGTTCTGGGATTCCAGCCCCTACAAAAGGGGATGGAGTTTTCCTCTATTTTCTTATTTCTTACTTGAAGTATTGTTGATTTACAATTTATATTAGTTTCATGTGCACTATGAATCGCTATTTTCATAGCAATTCAACATTTTTATAGATGATACTCCATTTAAAGTTATTACAAAATAATGGCTGTATTTCCTTGTACTGCACACTATATGTTTATTGCTTATATATTTTACACATAGTAGTTTGTATCTCTTAATCTGAGTGATGGAATTTTTATAGCCTCCATTGGTGGTTTCTTTCATTCTTCATGTGCCTTTTCACTTGCTCTCTTGCATAAACTGAAGCCCTCTTAATTGTCATGTCTGGAAGAGGAGAGCAGCTACTCAGGATCTTTTTGAATAGCTTGAAAGCTAGATGTGATTCTCCCAGCACCTTCAGTCTACATCCTCACAGGTTGCACTTTGCATATATAGGCCAATTTGATAGCTCAAAAAATGAGGAGATGAAAGGCAGTCAGTGGGTATTGGAATAAATCCTTGCCAATGCAGAACGGTAAGAGTGCACTCACTGATTTTTTTTTTCCTTTGCCCTCCATCCACTATCTCACATTCTGGAAACTGTTTCATTCTTAGCTATCTGCTCCAGGCTAGGCCATCTCCTAAGTCAGTGGATTTTTTTTCACCCAGAGCATGAGATGTAACGATAGCTGTGTAAAGATACTGCAGATAAATGAGCTGAGGTTGTGGGGGAGGGTGAGTACCTCACCAACTGCTGTCTTCTATAGAAATCAAAGGCCTTCAGCCTTTCAGGGTCATAAACTAATTGTAACTGAGTCCATCAAGTGATTAGGCTATAAAAAATGAATTTAGGGGGCTTCCCTGGTGGCGCAGTGGTTGAGAGTCCGCCTGCCGATGCAGGGGACACGGGTTCGTGCCCCGGTCCGGGAAGATCCCACATGCCGTGGAGCGGATAGGCCCGTGAGCCATGGCAGCTGAGCCTGCGCGTCCGCTCCGCAACGGGAGAGGCCACAACAGTGAGAGGCCCGACCCCAAAAAAAAAAAAAAAAAAAAAAAAAAAAAAAATGAATTTAGGGTGGCCGAATCTCAAACACTGATTATCTAACCAGAACGCCAACTGGAATATCATATGTCTGCTTTTCAGGGCACTGTGATCCTGGTGTTAATGACACCTGCGACTTCATGTGTGTAATCCCAGGGTTTCTTGAGGGAGATGCGCTTAGATGAAGCAATGAGATCATCTTGAGGTTCTGTCTGGGTGGCAGTAGAACTGTATTTCCTCCACTGACCCAGCAGTGAGAGTACATATTCCTAGTTCCTAGAATACTTTGACCTGCTAGATACAGTATCTGTGACTCTCCTGACTTCTCTTTCTCCCCTTCTCCATCTCCTCTCCCTTCTCCATTCCCAGACCGTTCTTATTCTACATCTCCACTTGTTACTGTTACTGTCTCCATTCTAACCACCACTCTTTTGATTGTCCTGATTATCATAACATCTTCCCTCATTTCTAGATATTCATCTCCTGCTCAACTCCCAAGTTTCCAGATTGATGAGGGTGCTTCCTGCTGACC
>NW_006778765.1:730350-740066 GCF_000442215.2 Lipotes vexillifer
TCAGCACCTAAACTCATCCTCCTACCAGCTAATCTCATTCACAGAGTCTCAGAGGCACTCCAAACTCCATCTAGGCTTGACTTCACAGACTTCTAGCCAGTGGCTGCAGTGAGGATCCTTGAGGACAGGGGAGGAGAGTGATTTCCAGGAGACTTTCTTTGTGCAAAACTCCGAAGGTACAAGTAATGAGCAAAAGCCAGATCACTTTAGGGGACATTGCACATTCTCCCAAGTTCTGAATAAAGCCCCTGGGATCATCTGGAGGATCTGAAATTCTTACAGTCTGAAGCAAGGCTCAGTCAGCCCCACAAAATATTCCTTCCTTTCCTTGCAGTGCATTGGTTCCCTGCAGGAAGAATGTGATGTCTGCTCTGCTGCCCTCTGTACAAGCCATTGCAAGGTTGAACCAGAAAACTGCATCCCGCACTTTGGCATAAAACACAGCATCTCTTAACTTAGTCGTTTCCAACTGGTGGGACACCCTCACACAAGGTCTTCTTTGGTTACACTTGTTTCTAGTCTGCCACTGTTTCTATAGACTTCTCTGGGTTCCTAAATGTACACTTTATGTGAATCAACCCTCTCATTCAATATTCACTAAGACCCAGTCAGGCCCTGGGCTGGATGCTGGGGAACAAAGAGGAAGGCAACTTAATCTCCCAGACCTCAGTTTGTATTTAATAGAATAGTTCTCTGGATTTTTGAGATTATCTTGACTTAGATTCTTTTAGCTTTCTAGCATGTTTCTTCAGAATAATGTACACTTTCTGCATCAAAACTTTTCTCAAGAAAAATGCTGAATTTTGCACATTTTTGCCTGAAAAAATGTGACTCTGTGTTTTCTAGGGTAGAAGTGTGATACTGAGTAAAAACAATGCTTTTGTTTTTGCAGGTCTTATCATTTCTCTGCAGCTTCTTCGTGGAGACATGGAACAGATTAGGAGAGAAAATCCTATGATATTTAATAGGGGATTGGCAATTACAAGAAAATTGGGATTCCCTGATGTCATCATGCCAGGTAGGCAGAACTTCTTGGGGCTGGGGTGGGAGAAGGGTTAGGAGGATTGAGTCCAGTGCTCCCCTTGTGAGCAGGTGGTGAACTATGCTGTGGAGGAGCCCTGCAGCCATTAAAAGCCTCTACAGCCAAAGTCAGGTTGCTGACTGCAGTCTACAGCCAGTGGCTCCTTTGACTCTTGTTGGCATCTGTTCTTTTCCAGAAGCCCCCACATATGTTCACCAGTGCAGCACAGCAATCCAGCAGATGAGCTTTTTTGTCTCCTATGGAGACCGGATGGTAGGATTCAATACAGAACTTCTCATGGGGATGGCTTTTTATACTCTTCTCTTCAATTACATTTCCTAGAGGAGAATCCCCTCATAGGAACATCCTCTTTAAGGAAAATAGTGCCTATAGTGTCAATGAATCCCAGTTCAGTTCATGTAGGAATAGCAGATATATTTGTATCAGAAAAATGAATCATAATGAAAATACCATAAGGTATCAGAAAAATGGGTCAGGCAAATGGTATAAGTTAGGCACTATGAATAGTACTATCTGGCCAGTTTCTCAGAAACTGTGCACTAACAACTGACAGCCCCCTTAATGCACCCCAAGATATCATCAGAGTAGGTTTGCCATCCTTGGGCAAGGGGATAGGGCTAGCCCTGCAGCTCCTGCTGGAGCAGCAGGAAAAGTGTGCAGCAGTGTCTTAAATTGTGGTCAGCCTGTCTTGGGAAACCATGTCTGTGGCAAGAAGTCCCTAAGTGAGGTCACCCCTCCACCTGCAGCTGGTCCACTCATCACCTGGGGAAGTATTGTACCTGGGCTGCAGCAATCCCACACCTCACGGTCCTGTTGTGACCGAATTACAAGAAGTTGTGACTTCTTGATGCATGGTCATATGGGAGATGAATAAGGAAATAAATTATGTTAGTAACTGTGAGCATTTCAACACTTAAGTCTGAGAAATTAGAGTAACTGGGAAAATTAGAATTATTCATATACTGTGATTCTTATTTTGAAACTACCAGCATTTGGCAGAAACCACCAGATACTAATCTGGAGAGGTCCTTTTTGTCAGATGGCCCAGATAGGTCCTTGTCAAAGCATACTGACAGAGCTTACAGCTCTGAGTTTCAGCATTTATAACCACACCAGTATCTAACATACCATTTCAAAAAAGGTCTTTCTGATGGTCTCCTATTGCTTTCCATGAGTGTGTACACATACACCATGTGACTGGTGTGAACAGGAGATGTCCTACTCTTTGCCACAGCTGAGGCCCTGACTACACAGCCATCCAGCTGTGCTCATGACCCATGGTGGTGAGCAGGAGGCAAGTCTGCCATTGCTGGTGTTCTGGGAGGTCACAGAGAAGGCACATCAACCCAGGAAACGTCATCCAAGATTATAGAAGGATAAACAGATGCGGGAATTTAAACCTTACTTTGAAACTGAGCACTTAACAGACTTCTGTTGGTTTGTCACCATATCTCTACGGGTATTTCCTCCTTCCCTCCAAACTCATTTTAGTTGCGTATGAAAGCTAATAACTCTATAGCACACTTTTACTCCTTTCTTAGATTTTTGTTTGTTTGTTTTTGTGGTACGCGGGCCTCTCACTGTTGTGGCCTCTCCCGTTGCGGAGCACAGGCTCCGGACGCGCAGGCCCAGTGGCCATGGCTCACGGGCCCAGCCGCTCCGTGGCATGTGGGATCCTCCCGGACCGGGGCACGAACCCGTGTCCCCTGCATCGGCAGGCGGACTCTCAACCACTGCGCCACCAGGGAAGCCCTCTTAGATTTTTTTCAAGAAACTGAAGAGGAAATATTGGAGCAGGGCAGATGTTTCAGGTGAATGAGGTGAATGTTGAAGTTAACATTGTTTTCTGTGACTCACTTGTCAGAATTAGCCAAAATAAAACTTTAAAGAAAACTGCCAAAAGACTGTAAACTGAAAGGAATGATTTAAAACCACTTGCTCAAGAATGGTCTGTACCCTTCTCCAGACCACATCTAAGCCAGCAGAGATGTGCCACCAGCTTCTGTGTAGTTCTCTGTTAGCTTTCCTGGAGAGTCTGTTCCCTGGAGTCAGTAGGAATACAGAGCTCTGTCATGCCTCTGTGGGAAATAAGTATTTTAACTTGTTTTATAAACCTTGAGTCTTTAAGGTTATCATTTACTGTAGGCGTTATGGGCCAAGTTTCATGTTAGTTAAATGAGCTTCTCTCTTGTCAGAAGAAATCTGCCCTTTGATTTAGTATGTTCTAGCTGATGGCCAAGTTTTTCCTAAAGCAGTAGTTTTCTAACTTTAGTATGTATCAGAATCACCTGCAGTGCTTGGAAAAACACAGATTGCTAAGCCTAACCCAAGAGTTTCTGAGACAGTAGGATTAGGGTGGGACCTGAGAATTTGTATGCCTCACAGGCTCTCAAGTGATGGCGATGCTGCTGGTTTCGGACCCCCTTTGAGAACTATGCCCTAGAGAGTACTGTGCTTTAGGGATGCTTTGCCCTTCCCTGAGTCAGACCTGGCACAAGCTCGTCTCTGGGTTGCCCTGACCTTGCCCTTTAGAAGGCAGCTATGCTGGCATGGCAGCCCTCTAGGGGGCCCCCTGACTCTTGCCCTTGTGCTCAGAAATACACTCTGTCCTTTGCTTTGACCCCTGATAAAAAGTGCATGCTTCATCACCAACCTGCAAGTGATGTTTTTTTCTCTCTTTTCCTGTTTGTCTTAATTGTTCTTGTTTTTCTCTGTGCTGTCCCCTCATTCTTGCCCCTTTGTTTCTGGTGCAGAGATGAAGATAGTTGGGTGTAAGTTCCTGCTTTTGTGTGTCCTGTCTGCTTTTGCCTGCTTTGTTTCCATCTTCATTTGTTTCACGGAATGTTATGCTGCAATACTGGGGTGGGGTGTCATTTACATTATTAATCCTTCATCAGCCTCACCTTTTGGGATAACTGACAAGACATTGGAGAAGCTACCAGCCCAGCCTAGAGACTGTGTATTACTTAGGGTGTTCATTAAGATCAGAGAAAACTAAGGACATGTTGGAATGTTTAGAAAATCTTAAAAAGCCCTAGGTGAATAGATACAGGAAAGGATTTTTGTGAGACGGATCAGCTACTCCCATTGAAAAGAAAATGAGTAGTGCTTATCCCAAGCTACAAAGAATCAGAAAGGCAGAAAGCTGCTCTTTTCAGCTCTGCTGGACACATCTCATGACTTTTGAAAGAGACACGACTTTTGAAAGGAAAGCTATTCTCAGCAGAGTGATGAAAGTATTTACCACAAGTATATTCATAGGACTGTGGTCAGTCTGAATGTCAAATGAAGCTTTGGCAGTATCTCTAAGGGAGGGTTTAGGAATAATCACATCTGGTCCCACAACAGGTTGGAAGATCATCACATCCCTGATCCAAGAAAGGAATAATCGTATATAGTGATGTCACACTATGCCCATTCCTGTCATCCTGTTACAGCAGAGAACATCACTGACTTTGTAGCAAAAGAAGCCAGAAGTGTTGACACTGAAGACATGGTTAGAAAAATAAGGAACCTGTCTTTCCTGGATACTAAAGAAATCCTCCCGAGAGTCTTTTTTAGTCTCTTCCTCAGAATAAGAATTACTACAACATAAAGCATTGGTCATGTGTCTGAAAGTGTCCATATTAATGGTAGTTAACATCTCCACATCTCCATGAATGCTGTCAGGAGACTCCTATTCTGCCAAGAGACAGGATTGGCACCATCCCAAGCAGGCTGCTGTGTCTGCTGGGAGAAAGTTAGTTCTAGTTTTACATGGTCTTAAGGGAAGGAAAGCACTATCCACAGAAGCTCTTCCTAATCCTATCTAGAATTAGACAAGGTCTAAATAATGTATTTAATACTGTTATCCTTGAACCTAGAGGCTCCACACATGTGGTGTGAGTAATTTATACAGGAGGAACATGAATGTAATAAAGAACCCAAGCAAGTCTTAGTGCCCAGGGACTTCCCTGGTGGCACAGTGGTTTAGAATCCGCCTGCCAGTGCAGGGAACACGGGTTCGAGCCCTGGTCTGGGGAGATCCCACATGCCACGGAACAGCTGAGCCCGTGCGCCACATCTACTGAGCCTGCGCTCTAGAGCCTGTGAACCACAACTACTGAAGCCCGCAAGCTGCAACTACTGAAGCCCGTGCTTCATGCCACAACAAGAGAAGCCACCCGCAATGAGAAGCCTACACACCGCAACGAAGAGTAGTCCCCACTCACCACAACTAAGACACTGCTGCAAACCTGTGTAGGCTGTCCTGGACCATTTCTCCTGGCATAGAATTCTACACAGGCTGGAACTATGTGGCCCCAAAACTTCAAGTAAGGCTGGAGTGTCTGGCAAGAGACTATCTTGCTAACAGATGCTCTGGTACCTGAGCTGGACCTTGAAGATTCTGACACCTCTACGGAGACTGCTTTCAGAAGAGACCTGCAAACAAGTTGTGAGCTGTTTCTCCAAAGTCATGCTAGGATTCAGGTCTTTGGATGATCAAACCTGGCCACTGAAGCATGCACTTTTCTCTCTGCTGGATGCAGCTCTGTCACAGTGCTCCTCAGCCCTCTGAGATTACTGGCAGCTGAAAAGCACTGTTTCCTTCTAAGACCTATCACTCTCTAAGGACGCCAGAATGTTTCATGCCAATCCCTGATGCAATAAGATGGCCTCAAGTTCATTACCTTGCTCCTTCCCAGCAGCTGTTTATTGTAGACTTATAGGAATCTGGATTTTTGGTGTGTAGTTGCAGCATAGTGATGCTGCTCTTGACACTTGAACACTCCAATTCAGGTATCAGCAAACTATAGCCCATAGGCCAAATCCAGCAGCCTGTTTTTGTACTACCTACCAGCTAAGAATGGTTTTTTACATTTTAAAAGGGTTGTGAAAACAAAGAACATGAGACAGAGACCTATGTGACCTACAAAGCCTAAGATACTTACTATCTGACCTCTTAGAGAAAAAGTTTGCCAACCTCTGCCTACTCTTAAGTCCCTAGTTCTCTGACATGCAGTTATACCAACAGCTGTCACTGGCTGCTTTGTGAAACTGTGAAAGGGACAAAGATTATTTATTCTGAAGCCCTCTTACAAGAACAACCTCATTCATTCATCTTCCCATTCAAGAAACTCTGTTGCATGTCAACTGAGCACTAAGCATTCAGAGATGTAAGGCATTGCTGATGCTGTTAGAGGCTCTGCCTACCTTAGGAAGCAGAGGACACCTAACAAATGGAGTCAGGGCTGCCCTCAACGATACGCACTCCCACTCCCCGTGGAAAAGCCTCCCCCTTCCATATCCGTCCCAGCATTCCTCCATGCTGCCTAAGAGGTGCCCAGTCCCCCACCCTCAGCCAGACTTCACTAGTATCTTCCCAGCAGACCCCCACTTTATAGTCCCCTGATGTTAAACCCTGGAGAGCATCAGAATTATCTGATGATTTTTTTTTAAATACAAGTACACAAGCCCACCCAAGACCCACTAGAATCTCAAAGGGTGAATATTAGAAATCTAATTTTAACAAGCTCCCTAGGTGATTCAAATACAGTCAGCCAGGCAGTGGTCTTCAGACTAACCACAGAAACCCACTGTTCAGGACTTCTCTTTCCCATTCTTATGATAAGGTGCCTGTCCTCATCCCTCTCTTGGTAATATTTCTTGGCCATTGGTGCTAAAGTTTACATGAGGCTCCTGGAGACAGTACCTTAACCCAGAGGCATGATTCCACTTGTAGGCTTTGTGAACATGTAACATACAATAAGGATAGCTGAAGAGCAGGGACCCTGGGAAGCTCTCTGTAAGGCAGGCCTGGGTCATTACATTCTGGAGCTTTTCACATTTGTTTCTTCTAGTTCCTTGAGAATTAGTGGAGAGCTCAATTTAAATGATCCTCCAGAGAGCTTTTGACAAGAAGGCCCCAGCACCATTAACTATTAAAAAGTGCTGCTTTCAAAACTGAGGCCATAATTTGCAAAATTGCAACCCATAAGGCAGCCTGATACCAATTCTGACTGAGAACAACCTTGGTCTAGGCAGGTCTGTCCTCTAAATAAAGAGCAAAGATCTGATGAAATCAAGCTGCTTCAGTGTGTAACCCAGAAGGTACAGTTGCTTGTATTTATAAATTTTCTCAGCTAGACGATCACCAAAGCATTCTGTTTAAATAGAAAATTTTAAAAGAATGAAAACTGTAGGAATGTCTAGCTCAGTCCTTCCATTTGAAATTGGCATTTTGGTTTAAAATACCCTGGGGGAGCTGCCCAGAATCTATGAGCTCACTCTATAAAACCAAAACAGACCAAATTCTGTCATTGTCAATCTCCAAGACAATACCCAATTTAGTATTAGTATTTTATATCATATATTGCTAGGAAAAGTTTGAAATGTTCCATTTAAGGACATACTTATTATAATATGGTTAACTTTTGTATAGAGCCACAGAAATTTATATGTTTGTACAAGCTAGACTACTATTGCTGCTTTTAAAAGTCACGTGAATTATCTTGAGAATAACTGCCAGAGAGTGCTGACTTATACCACAGTAATTTTAAACAAAGCACCTATTCTTTAGATATTAAAATTCTCTAGACTATTCACTTTATGCCAAATCGTCCTAGAAATTGAATAATTACTTAAATTCCATAGAAAAGCTAATGTGTAACTAAAAAGCTTTTATCAGGAGAAAGCTCTGAGATGTCTGTTCCAGTTGTTAAAAATTTAAGGTGCAACCAACTCTGATTTATCCCATTATAATGGCAGTAACCCATAGTAAAGTTCCCAGTTAATTTTGAATTTTACTTTCAGGGCTGATTTTATCCAGCCTCTGTCCTGATGGTAGCAAACTAATGAATTTGAGTTTTCCTTCTCCTTCTGCTAGTCTTCCCCACCCTACCTACACACCTATTAAAATAGGTGACCTGCTAGGAGGGCCCAAGCAGGGATGTCCAAAAGAGGAAGATTAAAGTGTCAAACTCATCAAACTTCAAAGGAGAGGTTCTACTCAACCCAGGAGGAAAGTCTATATGGACTGCAAGGATGGACACCCTGAAGTCTGTCCCATCTACCCAGCAGTTGCATTTGTGTGTGATTTTCAAGAACACATTTTCCTCTTCCCTTCATGGTAGCCTCAGGGCTATTTGTTTGGGGAAATAGCTTTCACACATTAGAGAAAGTTCTCTGCGCTTTCAGAGAATAATTGTTTCTCAGGGACTGCTCTTCCCCACTTGGGTCAAAGTGTTTTGAGAGTATTATGTGACCAAATAACCATGATTGCACTCCTACAGTAGGAAGGCGACCTGAATAATAGAAGGTCTGGTCATGAAGACCCCCAAAGACCAAGATATATGCCAGTCCTGGTCTATCACTGTTTCATATGTAAGAGACACTCGGACACTTCCACAGTTAGAGAGGTGGACAGTGCAGAAAATGAGCTGTCAGTCATCATGTATCTGACCAAACCAGAAAGCTCAGTTGCTAACCCAAAACAAAGACTTATGTCATTGTGATTCCAAGTAATGAACAGATTTAGATGTGCCAGTTTTTCTAAAAACTGAAGGAGAAAGTATTTCTGGCTTCTGAATTGGCTTGCTTTGCAAGTTAATTAATTGTTCCGTTAACTTTTAGTTGATTTTTTCAGGCTGCTAACACATCTTCACTTTGGCCTTACCTGGTTTCCTTTGTCATTTTATTCCTTTGAAGATTTTTTTTCCCACAGCCTTTACTATTTTTTTTGAAAGTCAAAAGCCCTTCTTTAGTTTGTGTTGCGTAAAATTTGTCATTTTATGGGTTTAGAAGCTTAGAGCAGCCTAAATAAGCTCCTTTTATGCATGAACAGACAATTCCTTCCCCCCTAAAAAAAGGCATTTGAGACTTAGGTCATTTCAGACTTGCAGTGTGAGCTACTGCTGCCCAGTCTCAAGCAGCAGGTATGGGCTAGAGTCAGAGCATGCAGAAGCAACAAGAGCACAACAGACTGTCGCCCCAGTCCTTTGGCACCTGTGCTTTTGGAGAGTCACCTGCTCCCAGAGCACTTGCTACAAAAAGAAGAAAAACTGACAGTCCAGTGACCTCTGCCTGACACTCCAGCAGGGAATGGGATTTGGAGGTAAAGCTTCCAGAAGGAAGTAGTAGTTTATCCTCTAGTCAGACTCAGAAGGATTGAGGGTTGCAAAAAGAAAACCAAGAAAAAAAAAGAGAAATGATTTTAGTTGTTGTTGTTGTTTTTGAGGGAAAGGAGGAGGGATTAGTAGTTAAGACATAGACATGATTAAAATAAGTGTTATTCCTGTTGATTCTAAAATCTTTCCTCACTGGGGGACTTAGATTACAGCTATTCTCCTGGAGGGGAGAGAGACTGAGCAGACACCTGCCATCTGCCTTTTCCCACCCTAGACAAGCTGTGGTGAACACCTTTAAGATTCAGACTTAGAGAGCACATGACTAACCAACCTGAGTACTGCTGCACTGATATTGGTAGAATGTCTATTGTTATTAACCAAGCTTGGAATGCCCTGAGCACCCACCTGAACCCTGGAGGATCCAGATGCTAGCTTTATCCTCCATGCACATGGGGCAGAGTGGCTTCTGCGGTCATGAAGACATGACATTTCTTTCCCCACAGGTGATATCCGCAATGACCTGTACCTAACCCTGGAGAAGGGGGACTTCGAGAGAGGGGGAAATAGTG
>NW_006778765.1:740196-838376 GCF_000442215.2 Lipotes vexillifer
AAAGAGTGTACAGAAGAATATTGAAGTGACCATGTATGTGCTTTATGCAGATGGAGAAATCTTGAAGGTAAAGTTTGCCAGTGAGTTTGGAATGGAGGCTAATCCTGTAATAATTTTAGTGCTTTTGTGGACTTTGTCCAGAGACCCATCCTCTTCAGGAAGAGCTGAACTCAAATCACCCCATATGCATTCTTCTCCACCTTAGCCTTTCTTCAAGGAAATTCTACAGTATGCTCTGATAATGACTTGCAGTGTCATACAGCCTTTTTAGAAATTCTTCCTAGTGTCTGACCTGAATCCTTCCTGTTCTAATTTAGACCTATTCCCTCTAGTTCTGTCCTACATGTTACTTTTTCAGCCACCTGTCTAGCATCGAGCTGCCTAGTTTTGGTAACTGTTATTAGGTCCCACGCTTTTTGTTCCTTGAGCTAATACGGAAAGTTATATTTTCCCTTTAGTAAAGGGTGGAACTTAGGTACCCACTTGCTGTTACCAAGTTATGTGGCAAGGAACAGCAGACTCAGGCCCTAAAAGATGATTTCTAGCCAGTGCAGTACAAGGATTCTCTGTCACTCTTCATTAAAAGAGAAGACCTGGAGCGCTGTTTTTCTACTGTCATTATGTCAGTTTTTCCCTCAGTCAGTCTTGGTCAAGTCCCTGGCAAATAAAAAGGCATTATTTGCATGTCACTTGGTAGAAGGCAAATCACTCTTTTACAAACCTTGCTTCTGTGTGTTGACAACAGCCTTATGAGGTAGGCAGACCAGGAGTGATCGTCCATATTTTACAGAAGGAAAAAGGTAAAGTTAGTCAGAATCATCTCCCAAACCTAGAAAGATATGGAGGGTAATGTTGAAATGGTGGTAGAAACAATGATTTGTGTGTCATTTTAAAAACCCACCTCAAGGACTAAGGCATGTTCATTGTTTGTATGAATAATGCTGAGGGCAGCAGAGCTGTCAGCTGTTCACACCACCCTGTGTGAACAAGGAGCTTCTCCTGATTGTATTGTCCACAGCTTCCTGGTGGGCCTGGGACTGGATTTTCACATCAATATTTGGGAACTGGGGTCAAGTTAAATCTGATCTACCTTGTTTATATCCAAGGACAGTCAGCTATGGGCAACCTAAAATGCCAGTGCAGCATTAGGCCAAAGATTAGAAAACAAGCTCCACTTTATTATTATTTAATTAATTATTTAATTTTTTAAATTTAATTTTATTATTATTTAATTATTTTTCTGATCTGGAAAGTGCCATATACGGTTGACTTCTATGAATTCGTTGTTTCCTTTCTTAATGAGGATGAAGAGCCTACCTTAGTGATTCAGATGCACCACTCAGCTTCTCTCAAGTTTATTAAGCAATGAGTGTGGTTACCTCTGCCGCAAGGAAAACAAGGAGCATTGTGACTGCTCATTTCTTATATCATCTAGACAGTTGTTTCCAAAAGTACTGAATTTAAGTCACCTTATAGATTTGGCCTGATGGGAAAATGAGACCTGCACAAAGGAGAAAATGAAATGTCCTAGTGACATGGAAATCCAAGGGATCCCTCCAGGAAGATGGCACCTTGCTTTGCTTCTCTCTTACAGGATTGCATCAGCTTGGGTTCAGGAGAGCCGAATAGGAGTTTGTACCACTCCTTCGTCCTCTACCACAGTAATAGTCCTCGCTGGGGAGAAATTATCAAATTGCCCATCCCCATTGATCGGTTCCGGGGCTCCCACCTGCGCTTCGAGTTCAGACACTGTTCCAGTGAGTGAGACTTCTCTCCACATTCCTTTGAGGATATGAATATAACTCTTTCCTCTCTGGAACAGAAGTAAGAGAGTTCTTACTATTGGGGGAAGAAAATTAGGAGTTGTGTACTTAGAGATGGGATATCATCAGAGGCTGTCCTTTGGACAGTGATTCAGAAACATGGGATCTGGTATTGTCCTGTTGTAGCGTCTGACCTGGATGCTGGATAATTGCCAGTGTCAGTCCTCTTTGGGGGTTTCCTTTGTATGTGTTAAACTCCTTCTTAAGGAGCCCCTGGTTTATCAAGACTAGCAATTTAGTTTCTATTTGAGTCTAGGTTGCCTGTGTACCTTGGGATATGAATGGAAACTCAGTCTAGTACATTTCTCATCATTCTTGCCCTCAGGTTGCTACCTAATTAATGAACAAAGTAAGGGACAAAGAAGTAAAGAGTATCGGTGATAAGCCAAAAGGGAATTGCTGTTAAAAAGCAAAGTGTGTGGCAAAACAACTAATGCTTGGCTCTGATTTGCAGCAAAGGACAAAGGGGAAAAGAAACTCTTTGGCTTTGCATTCTCACCCCTGATGCGGGATGACGGCACCACCCTCTCAGATGATATCCACGAGCTCTATGTGTACAAGGTACAGAGCCTGGCTGTCTCTCACCCTGCTGAGACCACTCTCACACATGGTTCTCAGTTAGGTGGTTTTCACTGAGCGGGCCAGACGATCCAGGGTAATGCGCTGGTTGAGACAGCAGGACAGCTGTGGGCAGTCTTTTGTCTCTAAATGAGGTGAGCTTCCTCCCATAAGTAATGCCAGCAGGGCCTTTGTTTTCCACCTCCCACTCCACTAGTCATGGAAATCTGTTACCAACCCCTCTGTGCTCTTATAGCCTTGGCTTGTTCATTCGGAGACCTGCCATTTGAGATTGGGGTTCTGTCAGCTGTCACAGCATAGCTGGCACTCAAGGTTGCCTGCATACCAGGTAGAGGCCACGAGCCCCACCATGTTCTCTTTAAAAGGCATGTGAGCCATTCTGGGGAAAGAAATGAAAAGCACTTTTAAAGTGCTTAGAAAGCACTCTTCTAAGAGGACCTGAGGTCCAAGGTCCAGCCTCAGGAAGATGAGAGTAAACATCAACTCAGAAATTCCCTGGGACCTGATTTTATACAGGTGGCATGGTTCAAGAAACATTCTGTATTCTCTACTTTTGCCTATAGTGTGATGAGAATAGCACGTTTAACAACCATGCTCTGTACCTGGGCCTGCCCTGCTGCAAAGAGGACTATAACGGCTGCCCTAACATCCCCTCCAGCCTCATCTTCCAACGCAGTACCAAAGAGTCTTTCTTCATTTCCACACAGCTCTCCTCCACCAAACTCACCCAGAATGGTAGGTGATGGTGCCTGCAGCGTGGTGCCCTCCACTGTTCTCACTTGCTGGTCCATGTTGCTGATACATGTTAAAAGAGACAAATTATTGCTTTTTCATGCCACAGTGAGGGAATTATTTTCATATGAAATTGAAGAAATCATTCGGCAATAGCAGCCTATGAGATTTTCCATGGTTTTAGCAGCTCCTGAGTGACATTCAGACTTTACAGATGTGTCTTTAGCCTTTAATCTCAGCACTCCGGAGGCTGTTATACTGCTCGTAGCTATTTCTGTCCTTCTAGGTCTCACCTGTCCTTGGCAGGGAGAGTCTGGGCTTTGCTTGTCCATGACGTAGCCAGGGTTCATTGTCTTTTGGGCTTGCTTCCTAGTGGACCTCCTTGCTCTGCTGAAGTGGAAGGCCTTTCCAGACCGGATCATGGACATCCTAGGGCGGCTGCGGCATGTCAGTGGGGAGGAAATTGTTAAGGTATGGCTTCACACAATTCACACATGCTACCTGAGCAAGAATCTGGGCAGAAGGCCTCACTTCCCCTTGATTTCTGCCAGTAAGCCTCTAAGACCATTTCTCGAGGTATATAATTAGGTGAGTAGAAATAAAGGTAGTTTTCTTTCTTAACTTCTTTTTTTTAAGTAGGTATCACATCAGGTTTATTACCTTTTAGAAACTACCTTTAAGTTTTAAGCCCTATTTTCTGCCTTGTTTTTCTTCATGGAAAGCAAACTGGTAATTAAAGGGCAGTGATAAAAACACCCTCTCAGAAACAATCCCAGTGTGTGCTGCTGCCCACATGCCTTTAGGTCTTCTCTCCCTTCCTCTCTCTTCCCTTACTTTGTAAACCTTTACCACAAATCCAGCCTGATGTCTTCTTGGCTCTACTCTCTTGATTATCTACAGGAACTCTGAATATCCTCCATTAACTGTAACTGTTGATTTTGCCCAGTCTCTCACTAGAGTCCGTAATAGGGGACCCTTCCTTACTCCCTTCCTCAATTGCTTTTTCAAGTACTTTTGTGACATTTCCTATCTAATGGCCTGAGCAGGCTGACAGCAACACTACCAGACCCCAGTTGTTTTCCATAGGGCTTCTCCGCAGTGTGTAGAAGCCAGGTGTTTGCCCACCTGACTTTAGCTCAAGAAAACTCCCAGGCACTTCCTGATGGTGAAAGCCCAGTAGGTGGATTCTGCACAATGGACTGAACTCAGCTGAGGAAAATGGAAGTACTTTTGGTGATCAGCAAGGGCAATGGAATGTAGGATAGAGATTAAATGTCAAGAAGGCAACTTGTCTATCAGTGAGCATTCTTGGCTTTATCATTGCAAGTGTCAAATCTATTAGCATTGCACTGTCTGTACTTTCATTTTACAGCTTCCATTGACTCAATAATACACAACATGGTGTCTCCAAACAAGGAATAATTTTAAAGTCTGTGTATGGCTTTGTATTTTTATGAAGTCTTGTATGAATTTTGTGTTAATCAATTGATCAGAGTATCATACATTTTTAAAAGAACTCTTTATACAAACAAGCTAATACTAGTTTCTGAAACTTAAGATAAATGCCCTTATACTCAGGGCATTTTTTTCCTTCTAAACATATGAAAAATTTAACCAGTAAAACAGACCAGGTATTAAGAAAAGTCTGTGATCCTTTTAAGGCTGAGTTGTTACATTCCCAACAAAAGAACATCCTACCAGCATTTCTGGTTTTAGCATCAGTATTTGTCTCAAGCCAGCCAGAGAGAATTAAAGAGATTATGCTAGCATTTTAATTAATTTTTACTTTTTATTGTAAGATTTCAAACATACCATAAAAAGTTGACAGAATAGAATAAATAACCATACATGTACCTATCCTATCAGTTACCCCTGACTGTCATCAGCCCATGGTCAATCCTGCCCATAAACTCCTCATCCATGCCTTCTACCTTATATTGTTTTGAAATAAGTTGTAAACATTATATCATTAAATTGCACTTTGACCAACAGAATATTAGATTTGATTTTTTAAGACTGGGAGCATCCGTGAGTATTTATTATTCTGTCTCTTGGTTTTTGCATCTTAGAAAGAAAAAGGCACATGCTCAAAAAACAATGGTTTTTCCAGATATTTTACCCTCTTTGACAGCCCTCATCAGCTGCATTCTCCCTTCTCCTGGAATAGTAATTTCTAGACCAAAGAATAGTTTCTATAGTTAAGGCCTAGCTTGTCACAGCCTCATCCAAATGTCCTCTACAGAGTTAGGCCATAGAGGAGAACAAGGGACTATCAAATTTTGGGGGACCCAGGAAAGTAAGCCCTTTTTCTCAAAATGGATTTGTCATCAGAATCAGTTAGATTGGGACTTTCCTGGTGGCTCAGTGATTAAGAATCCACCTGCCAATGCAGGGGACACAGGTTTGAGCTCTGGTCCGGGAATATCCCACATGCCACGGAGCAACTAAGCCCGTGAGCCACAACTACTGAGCCTGAGCTCTAGAGCCCATGAGCCACAACTACTAAAGCCCACACGCCTAGAGCCTCTGCTCCACAACAGGAGAAGCCACTGCAATGAGAAGCCCGCGCACCGCAACAAAGAGTAGCCACCCCTTCTCTGAAGCGGGAGTGCGAGCGGGGGCGTCAGCGTCAGGCCCAGCGGCTGGAGGCCAGACTCACCACACACACCGGTCTCTTTTGAAAGGGTAAGAAAAAGAAGAGGAAGAGAGAGAAACTACAGGAATCTACATCAGCCGTGTGGATGAAAGGCTCTTGGTGCTGCAGCCAGGAGTCAGTGCTGTGCCTCTGAGGTGGGAGAGCCAACTTCAGGACACTGGTCCACAAGAGACCTCCCAGCTCCACATACTATCAAACGGCGAATATCTCCCAGAGATCTCCATCTCAACACCGGCACCCAGCTTCACTCAACGACCAGCAAGCTATAGTGCTGGACACCCTATGCCAAACAACTAGCAAGACAGGAACACAACCCCACCCATTAGCAGAGAGGCTGCCTAAAATAATAATAAGTCCACAGACACCCCAGAACACACCACCAGATGTGGACCTGCCCACCAGAAAGACAAGATACAGCCTCATCCACCAGAACACAGGCACTAGTCCCCTCCACCAGGAAGCCTACACAGCCCACTGAACCAACCTTAGCCACTGGGGACAGACACCAAAAACAACGATAAAAACCCACCAGACCTAACAAATGAAGAGGAAATAGGCAGTCTACCTGAAAAAGAGTTCAGAATAATGATAGTAAAGATGATCCAAAATCTTGGAAATAGAATGGACAAAATGCAAGAAGCAGTTAACAAGGACCTAGAAGAAATAAAGATGAAACAGACAATGATGAACAACACAATAAATGAAATGAAAAATACTCTAGATGGGATCAATAGCAGAATAAATGAGGCAGAAGAACGGATAAGTGACCTGGAAGATAAAATAGTGGAAATAACTACTGCAGAGCAGAATAAAGAAAAAAGAATGAAAAGAACTGAGGACAGTCTCAGAGACCTCTGGGACAACATTAAACGCACCAACATTCGAATTATAGGGGTTCCAGAAGAAGAAGAGAAAAAGAAAGGGACTGAGAAAATATTTGAAGAGATTATAGTTGAAAACTTCCCTAATATGGGAAAGGAAATCGTTAATCAAGTCCAGGAAGCACAGAGAGTCCCATACAGGATAAATTCAAGGAGAAATACGCCAAGACACATATTAATCAAACTGTCAAAAACTAAATACAAAGAAAACATATTAAAAACAGCAAGGGAAAAACAACAAATAACACACAAGGGAATCCCCATAAGGTTAACCACTGATCTTTCAGCAGAAACTCTGCAAGCGAGAAGGGAGTGCCAGGACATATTTGAAGTGATGAAGGAGAAAAACCTGCAGCCAAGATTACTCTACCCAGCAAGGATCTCATTCAGATTTGATGGAGAAATTAAAACCTTTACAGACAAGCAAAAGCTGAGAGAGTTCAGCACCACCAAACCAGCTTTACAACAAATGCTAAAGGAACTTCTCTAGGCAAGAAGCACAAGAGAAGGAAAAGACCTACAGTAACGAACCCAAAACAATTAAGAAAATAGTAATAGGAACATACATGTCGATAATTACCTTAAATTTAAGTGGACTAAATGCTCCCACCAAAAGACACAGACTGGCTGAATGGATACAAAAACAAGACCCATATATATGCTGTCTACAAGAGACCCACTTCAGACCTAGAGACGCTTACAGACTGAAACTGAGGGGATGGAAAAAGATACTCCGTGCAAATGGAAACCAAAAGAAAGCTGGAGTAGCAATTCTCATATCAGACAAAATAGACTTTAAAATAAAGATTATTAGAAGACACAAAGAAGGACACTACATTAATGATCAAGGGATCGATCCAAGAAGAAGATATAACAATTGTAAAGATTTATGCACCCACATAGGAGCACCACAATACCTACGGCAAATACTAACAGCCATAAAAGGGGAAATCGACAGTAACACATTCATAGTAGGACACTTCAACACCCCACTTTCACCAATGGACAGATCATCCAAAATGAAAATAAATAAGGAAACACAAGCTTTAAATGATACCTTAAACAAGATGGACTTAATTGATATTTATAGGACATTCCATCCAAAAACAACAGAATACATATTTTTCTCAAGTGCTCATGGAACATTCTCCAGGATAGATCATATCTTGGATCACAAATCAAGCCTTGGTAAATTTAAGAAAATTGAAATTGTATCAAGTACCTTTTCCGACCACAACGCTATAAGACTTAGATATCAATTACAGGAAAAGATCTGTAAAAAATACAAACACATGGAGGCTAAACACTACACTACTTAATAACGAAGTGATCACTGAAGAAACCAAAGAGGAAATTTAAAAATACCTAGAAACAAATGACAATGGAGATACAACGACCCAAAACCTATGGGATGCAGCAAAAGCAGTTCTAAGAGGGAAGTTTATAGCAATACAATCCTACCTTAAGAAACAGGAAACATCTCGAATAAACAACCTAACCTTGCACCTAAAGCAATTAGAGAAAGAACAAAAAAACCCCAAAGTTAGCAGAAGGAAAGAAATCATAAAAATCAGATCAGAAATAAATGAAAAAGAAATGAAGGAAACAATAGCAAAGATCAATAAAACTAAAAGCTGGTTCTTTGAGAAGATAAACAAAATAGATAAACCATTAGCCAGACTCATCAAGAAAAAAAGGGAGAAAACTCAAATCAATAGAATTAGAAATGAAAAAGAAGTAACAACTGACACTGCAGAAATACAAAAAATCATGAGGGATTACTACAAGCAACTCTATGCCAATAAAATGGACAATCTGGAAGAAATGGACAAATTCTTAGAAATGCACAAACTGCCAAGACTGAATCAGGAAGAAATAGAAAATATGAACAGACCAATCACAAACACTGAAATTGAAACTGTGATTAAAAATCTTCCAACAAACAAAAGCCCAGGACCAGATGGCTTCACAGGCGAATTCTATCAAACATTTAGAGAAGAGCTAACACCTATTCTTCTCAAACTCTTCCAAAATATAGCAGAGGGAGGAACACTCCCAAACTCATTCTACGAGGCCATCAGCACCCTGATACCAAAACCAGACAAGTATGTCACAAAGAAAGAAAACTACAGGCCAATATCACTGAAGAACATAGATGCAAAAATCCTCAACAAAATACTAGCAAACGGAATCCAGCAGCACATTAAAAGGATCATACACCATGATCAAGTGGGGTTTATTCCAGGAATGCAAGGATTCTTCAATATACGCAAATCTATCAATGTGATTAACCATATTAACAAATTGAAGGAGAAAAACCATATGATCATCTCAATAGATGCAGAGAAAGCTTTTGACAAAATTCAACACCCATTTATGATAAAAACCCTGCAGAAAGTAGGTGTAGAGGGAACTTTCCTCAATATAATAAAGGCCGTATATGACAAGCCCACAGCCAACATCATCCTCAATGGCGAAAAACTGAAAGCATTTCCACTAAGGTCAGGAACAAGACAAGGTTGCCCACTCTCACCACTCTTATTCAACATAGTTTTGGAAGTTTTAGCCACAGCAATCAGAGAAGAAAAGGAAATAAAAGGAATCCAAATCGGAAAAGAAGAAGTAAAGCTGTCACTGTTTGCAGATGACATGATACTATACATAGAGAGAATTCTAATGCTACCAGAAAACTACTAGAGCTAATCAATGAATTTGGCAAAGTAGCAGGATACAAAATTAATGCACAGAAATCTCTGGCATTTCTATACACTAATGATGAAAAAATCTGAACGTGAAATCAAGAAAATACTCCCATTTACCATTTCAACAAAAAGAATAAAATATCTAGGAATAAACCTACCTAAGGAGACAAAAGACCTGTATGCAGAAAATTATAAGACACTGATGAAAGAAATTAAAGATGATACAAATAGATGGAGAGATATACCATGTTCTTGGACTGGAAGAATCAACATTGTGAAAATGACTCTACTACCCAAAGCAATCTACAGATTCAGTGCAATCCCTATCAAACTACAACTGGTATTTTTCACAGAACTAGAACAAAAAGTTTCACAATTTGTATGGAACACAAAAGACCCCAAATAGCCAAAGCAATCTTGAGAACAAAAAACGGAGCTGAAGGTATCAGGCTCCCTGACTTCAGACTATACTACAAAGTTACAGTAATCAAGACAGTATAGTACTGGCACAAAAACAGAAAGATAGATCAGTGGAACAGGATAGAAAGCCCAGAGATAAACCCACGCATATATGGTCACCTTATCTTTTGATAAAGGTGGCAGGAATATACAGTGGAGAAAGGACAGCCTCTTCAATAAGTGGTGCTGGGAAAACTGGACAGCTACATGTAAAAGTATGAGATTAGATCACTCCCTAACACCATACACAAAAATAAGCTCAAAATGGATTAAAGACCTAAATGTAAGGCCAGAAACTATCAAACTCTTAGAGGAAAACATAGGCAGAACACTCTATGACATAAATCACAGCAAGATCCTTCTTGACCCATCTCCTAGAGTAATGGAGATAAAAACAAAAATAAACAAATGGGACCTAATGAAACTTCAAAGCTTTTGCACAGCAAAGGAAACCATAAACAAGACCAAAAGACAACCCTCAGAATGGGAGAAAATATTTGCAAATGAATCAACTGACAAAGGATTAATCTCTAAAATTTACAGGCAGCTCATGCATAGCTCAATAACAAAAAAACAAACAACCCAATCCAAAAATGGGCAGAAAACCTAAATAGACATTTCTCCAAAGAAGATATACAGACTGCCAACAAACACATGAAAGAATGCTCAACATCATTAATCATTAGAGAAATGCAAATCAAAACTACAATGAGATATCATCTCACACCAGTCAGAATAGCCACCATCAAAAAATCTAGAAACAGTAAATGCTGGAGAGCGTGTAGAAAAGGGAACCCTCTTGCACTGCTGGTGGGAATGTGAATTGGTACAGCCACTATGGAGAACAGTATGGAGGTTCCTTAAAAAACTACAAATAGAACTACCATGTGACCCAGCAATCCCACTACTGGGCATATACTCTGAGAAAACCATAATTCAGAAAGAGTCATGTATCAAAATGTTCATTGCAGCTCTATTTACAGTAGCCCGGAGATGGAAACAACCTAAGTGTCCATCATCAGATGAATGGATAAAGAAGATGTGGCACATATATACAAAGGAATATTACTCAGCCATAAACAGAAACGAAATTGAGCTATTTGTAATCAGGTGGATAGACCTAGAGGCTGTGATACAGAGTGAAGTAAGTCAGAAAGAGAAAGACAGATACCGTATGCTAACACATATATATGGAATTTAAGGAAAAAATTTCATGAATAGGGGTAAGACAGGAATAAAGACACAGACCTACTAGAGAACGGACTTGAGGATATAGGGAGATGGGGAGGGGGAAGGGTGAGGTGTGTTAGGGCGAGAGAGAGACATGGACATATATATACTAACAAACGTAAGGTAGATAGCCAGTGGGAAGCAGCCGCATGGCACAGGGAAACCGGCTCGGTTCTTTGTGGCTGTCTGGAGGGGTGGGATAGGGAGGGTGGGAGGGAGGGAGATGCAAGAGGGAAGAGATATGAGAACATAGGTATATGTATAACTGATTCACTTTGTTATAAAGCAGAAACTAACACCATTGTAAAGCATTTATACTTCAATAAAGATGTAATAATAAATAAATACTTTAAAAAAAGATGTGGCACATATATACAATGGAATATTACTCAGCCATAAAAAGAAATGAAATTGAGCTATTTGTAATGAGGTGGATGGACCTAGAGTCTGTCATACAGAGTGAAGTAAGTCAGAATGGGAAAGACAAATACCGTATGGTAACACATATATATGGAATTTAAGAAAAAACAATGTCATGAAGAACCTAGATGTAAGACAGGAATAAAGACACAGACCTACTAGAGAATGGACTTGAGGATATGGGGAGGGGGAAGGGTAAGCTGTGACAAAGTGAGAGAGTGGCATGGATATATATACACTACCAAACATAAAATAGATAGCTAGTGGGAAGCAGCCGCATAGCACAGGGAGATCAGCTCAGGGCTTTGTGACTGCCTGGAGGGGTGGGATAGGGAGGGTGGGAGGGAGGGAGACGCAAGAGGGAAGAGATATGGGAACATATGTATATGTATAACTGATTCACTTTGTTATAAAGCAGAAACTAACACACCATTGTAGAGCAATTATACTCCAATAAAGATGTAAAAAAAAAAAAAAAAAAGAGTAGCCCCCACTCACTGCAACTAGAGAAAGCCCGCACACAGCAACGAAGACCCAATGCAGCTGATAAATAAATTAATTAATTTTTTTTTTAAAAAAAGAATCACTTAGATTGTCTTTATTTCAAAGTTACTGTTCTACATGGATGTCCTACGTTTTTTAGGTAATTGCTCTTTCCTTATAAGTTTATCACTTACCCAATAGGAAGAGCCTCTTTAAGTCTCTCTTAGGGCTCTTTGGGCTGTAAGCAAACACCCCCAAGTCCACCTAGTGATTTCTTGGCTAGGCGGAGGTGGGATACTAGGTTATTTTTAAGTGGTGGTTTGAGATAGATATTAGATCTTTGACTTTGTTTACTGGGAAATAAATTCATTGGTGTATGGAAGTTTGAACATGTATCCAAGGTCCGAAGACCTGAGCCCTCTGATTTTTATGCTGTTGCAGTTTCTACAGGACATCTTAGATACGCTGTTTGTGATTTTGGATGATAATACAGAGAAATATGGCCTGTTGGTATTTCAGTCTTTGGTAAGTCTCACCCTTCCTCATTTTTATTAATTATTCCCGTCATATTTTTTAAAAATCTAAGGAAAGCAATTTATTATAGTGAGTCAGCACAAGACGTAGAAAAGGAACTGAGGAGTGTCACCCAAGGAAGACCAACTATCACCCTACCAGGCAGAGCCCTACAAGATCAAATCTGGACTTCAACTTTATAGTTTTGATACTCAGTCTCACCACTGTTGCAGGGTTTCCTAGCCCCTGAAATAGTGACCTACACCAACACAAGGCCCAGAGACTAATATAGGAAACAAGACAGCCTGTTTTTCCACTTACAAAAGTAGGATACAACCACCAGGAAAAGCAGAGACTCACTTATGCTGGTGGAGCATCACACTCTCTCCCTCTATGCAGGGCTTTGGGAACCAGAGTCTCAGAAGGTTGCTTAGTGTGAAAGGACAGTGATTTGGATGTTCAGTGCGTTTTGTTGAATATATCCAGTCCTACAGGAGGGCTGTATGTTCAAGAAGAACCAGATACTCTGAGTCTACCTGATAGATGAGGAGCAGAGGCAAGAGTTAGAATGGTACTTGGAAAGTTTGCTTCTCTGGCTTTTCTTCTTCCTTGTTTCCCTGGCCAGCCAACCCCATTTCCAAAGGGTACAGCCTTTCATAGGCTGGTTTGGCTTAGAGGACAATATTTTTCTCTCTCTCTTTTCCAAGTTTTTTGAGACAACTTAGTGTTTATGCCACCTACACAGGTATTGTTTTGCATTCCCTAGGTCCATATTGAACCACCTAGCATTCGTGAAGAGAGAAGCTCAGAGTAACACTGGCATTGACAAATGAGTCCCAAGTTTGGAATGGGAGGCCAGGGTTGTTAGGAATAGAACAAATATGACAGAAATACAGACACAGAATGGAAATCCTACCTTCACTGGGAACACTGGAGAAAACAGTAGCAGTTTGCCATTCCTTGAAGAATCAAGAGTTGTTTCCTGCTGGGGATAGGTTTGAGGCCTCCAGTGAATTCTGCTGCCCTCCATTTCTCCCAGGTATTCATCATCAACCTGCTCCGAGACATCAAATATTTCCATTTCCGACCTGTAATGGACACATATATCCAGAAGCACTTTGCTGGAGCCCTGGCATACAAGTAAGTTGCATTTGGCACCATCATTAGGACTTGTGTTTGACTAGAAAGACGGGCTTTTAAAAAATTCAGTGGCATCAACATTCGTTCAGCAGACCTTTTTTTTTTAAACTTAATTTACTTATTTTTTAACCCTGGTAAAATACACATAGCATAAAACGTATCATCTTAACCAATTTTATTTTTAATAAGGGTAACCTCTCTTTTTTCTTTTTTTTTAAAGAATCAATTTTATTTATTTTTGGTTGCATTGGGTCTTCATTGCTGCACGTGGGCTTTCTGTAGCTGTGGCGAGTGGGGGCTACTGTCTGTGGCGGTGTGCGGCTTCTCATTGTGGTGGCTTCTCTTATTGCGAAGCACAGGCTCTAGGCACGCAGGCTCAGTAGTTGTGGCACTCGGGCTTAGTTGCTCTGCGGCATGTGGGATCTTCCCAGACCAGGGACTGAACCCATGTCCCCTGCATTGGCAGGTGGATTCTTAACCACTGGGCCACCAGAGAAGTCCCTTAACCATTTTTAAGTGTACAGCTCAGTGGCATTAAGTATATCTACATTTTTGTACAACCATCACCACCATTCATCTCCGGAACTGTTTTCATCTTGCAAAACTGAAGCTCTGTACCCATTAACCAATAACTTCCCATTCCCCCCACCACCACCAGCCCTCATGTAATCACCATTATACTTTTTGTCTATGGATTTGCTAATCTGGGACCTCATATAAATTGAATCATACAATATTTGTCTGCTTGTGACTGGCTTATTTCACTTACCATAATGTCCTCAGTGCTTATCCATGTCATAGCATGTGTCAGAATTTCCTTCCTTTTATTCTAAATAATGTTCCACTGTATATACCACATTTTGTTTATCCATTCATCTGTTGATGAATACTTGGCTATATTTATCCACCTTTCAGCAATTGTGAATAATGCTACTATGAACATGGGCATACAAATATCTCTTAGAGACCCTGCTTTCAAGTCTTTTGGGTATATACCCAGAAATGGAATGGGTAGGTCATATGATAATCGTATTTTTAATTTTTTGAGGAACCACCATACTATTTTCCACAGCAGCTGCACCATTTTACATTCCCACCAGTAATGCACAAGTGTTCCAATATCTCCACATTCTCGCCAATACTTGTTACTTTCTGGTTTTTTTGTATTTTTTTTTAATAGTAGCCTTTCTAATGGGTATGAGATGGTATCTTGTGGTTTTGATTTGCATTTCCCTAATGATTAGTGATGTTGAGCATCTCTTCATGTGCTTATTGACCATTTATATATCTTCTTTGGAGAAAAATCTATAAGTCCTTTGCCTATTTTTGAATCAAGTTGTTTGGTTGTTTGTTGCTGAGCTGTAATTCTGGATATTAACCCAATTTCAGGGATATGATTTGCAAATATTTTCTCCCATTGCCTTTTTAATCTGTTGATTGTGTCTTTTGATGCACAGAAGTCTTCAATTTTGATATAGTTTAATTTATCTAATTTTTCTTTCATTGCCTATGTTTTGATGTCTTATCCAAGAAATGATTGCTTAATCCAATGTCGTGAAACTTTTCTCCTATGTTTTTGTATAAGAGTTTTATAGTTTTAGCTCTTACATTTAGGTATTTGATTAATTTTGAATTAATTTTTGTTTATTGTGCAACATAAGAGTCCAATTTTATTCTTTTGTGTGTGGATGTTTAGTTTTTCCAATACAACTTGTAGAAAAAGAATATCCTTTTCCCATTTAATGATGAAAATCATTTGACCGTATACATGAGGGTTTATTTCTGGGCTGTTTTATTCTATTGATGTATGTAATCAAATCAAAGTTAAAGTTACTCTTTGTAGCTTTGTAGGATGTTTGAAATCAGGAAGTGTGCATCCTCTAACTTTGTTCTTCTTTTTCAAGATTGTTTTGGCTGTTTGGGGTCCCTAGAGATTCCATATGAACTTTAGGATGGATTTTTCTATTTCTGCAAAAAATGTCATTGGGATTTTGATAGAGATTGCATTGAATTTGTAGATCACTTTGGATAGTGTTGACATCTTAACCAAATTAAGTCTCCCAGTCCATGAATGTGGATGTCTTTCCGTTTATTATTAACTTCTTTAATTTCTTTCTCTTTTTTTTTCAGCAACATTTTCTTTTCAAAGTATAAGTCTTTCACCCCCTTGGTTAACGTTATTCCTAAGTATTTTATTCTTTCTTGATGCTACTGTAAATGGATTGTTTTCTTAATTTTCTTTTTTGATTGTTCGTTGTTAGTATATAGAAAAGCAAATGATTTATATATGTTGATTTTGTTGCAGTGTTGCTGAATTCATTTATTAGTTCTAACATGGTTTTTTTTTGGATTCTTTAGATTTTTCTATATACAAGATCATGTTAGCTACAAAGATAATTTTACTTCTTCCTTTCCAATTCGGATACCTTTTTTTTTTTTTTTTTGGCAATATGTGGGCCTCTCACTGTTGTGGCCTCTCCCGTTGCGGAGCACAGGCTCCAGACGCACAGGCTCAGCGGCCATGGCTCATGGGCCCAGCCGCTCTGTGGCATGTGGGATCCTCCCGGACCGGGGCATGAACCCGTGTCCCCTGCACTGGCAGGCGGACTCTCAACCACTGCGCCACCAGGGAGGCCCCAATTTGGATGCCTTTTATTGCTTTTTCTTGCCCAATTGCTCTTTCACTACTAATATGTTGAATAGAAGTGGCAAAAGCAGGCATCCTTGCCTTGTTTCTGATCTTAGAGGAACACATTTCAGTCTTTTACCATTGAGTATGATGTTAGATGTTAGCTTTCCACTGATGTTTTAAACTAGAGTTTATTACATAGTTGTCATACTTTTCCTTCTAAGAAATGATGGCAGAGCTGCTGAAAATATGTCTTGCTTTTTCAGTGAGAAACATGTGAATAGCTAACTATAGTACTGACAAATAAATATCAAAGAAAAGAAAGTCAATAAAAGAGATAATATGAATAATAAACATGGGAAACACTCACAGCTTATCTAAAACCATTAAAGCAATTTTTAAAGTCACCATATTATTCTATGGAATGAGCACAAGTTGTTTTTTTTATATATATTTATTTATTTATTTGGTTGCACCAGGTCTTAGTTGCAGCAGGCGGGCTCCTTAGTTGCGGCACATAGACTCCTTAGTTGTGGCATGTATATGGGATCTAGTTCCCTGACCAGGGATCGAACCCAGGCCCTGCATTGGGAGCGTGGAGTCTTATCCACTGCGCCACCAGGGTAGTTCCAGCACAAGTTTAGAAAACAAAACCAAAGGGTTCTGAGGCTGTGGAATCACTGGAACTCTGACACTTTGATGTCACTTTGGAGAGCAGGCACTGCACTATGTACTTTACATGTGTCATCTCATTAGAATTCACACTTTGAGATGTACTGTTGTTTCCTCTATATTTTAAATGAAAAGAATGAGGACAGAGGACCCAAATAACTTGCCCAAGGATGCAAAGCTAGAAACTGATAGGCCTAAGATGCAAACTGTTATCTGACGAGGGCCTGCACTCTTGCCCTGTGTACTCTTTTGCCATGTAAACGTGAAGGCCTTCTGACCCTGTAATCCCATTCCACTCAGATGACTTGGTCCTAAGGAAATAAGATCATTGGGATGGCAAGGAGGGGCACACCGGACTATACACCTTTATTCAGAGTCTGTTGTATGTTCGGGAGACTTAGCAGTTTTAAACAAAACAAAAAACAAAACAAAACACACATCCAGTCCCAGACTTCGGGAAAACTTTCTTGTAATCAGAAAAAATGTGTGTCAGGGAAAGTGGGAAAGAATGATTATAATTGCTGATTGAAATGTGGCAATTCTTTTTGGACAGGGAGTGTTGTCTGGTCTTGGATGATCTAAAGATTCCACAGCTGTATTGGATCCATCACTCTATTCTAGCTCATTAGCAGTATATTATTTCCTGTATGGCTAATTCAGGACTGCAAATATTTTAGGCTGCATTGCTTTTGGATTAAAAGTGGGGTTTCTGAAACTGTTCTTTTTCCTAGGGAGCTAATCCGCTGTTTGAAGTGGTACATGGACTGCTCAGCAGAACTGATTCGGCAGGATCACATTCAGGAAGCCATGAGGGTAATGTACTGAGCTTGCTGTACAAAAAGGGCCCACCCCTGCAGAACTTTGCAAGTAGCCTCAATGGAGTAGTGTGCAGGACAAGTGTAGACAGCCAGTACACTGCTCTGCTTTCAGGAATGACTGCCTTGATCCACATAACTGCCCTTTCCTCACTTTGATTTTGCCCTAAAAGGTCTTTATTCCTCATAATTTTATCTTAAAGCAGGAGGGAGGGATGATGTGCATGTGGGTCTGAGCCATCCTCCCTGCCTGGTTTTTACCAACAATGTCAGTCTTTGCTTCCACTGGCTAAAATATCATATCTCCTTCTAAGCCAGTGTTGGTGGCAACATTGATGAGAAATAAGATCTTCCAATACTTTTCCCTTCTTCAGTAGTTACTAAACATTGTTTTCTATAACTGTTTTAAGAATGCACTGTATGCAGATATGTTGAGAAGAAGATAATCTAAAAACCGTGACCAGGCCACCCTTTGCATTGCTGGACAGCTCCACTTTACAGGGGACTGTCCTCGTTGTTAGTTAACTATACTTTCTGGTAACTTCTTTTCATGGCTACTGCTTCTACTGTAGAGAACAGCCTATGAGAATGTTGATCCCTCTTTTGCTCAACAGTTCTCCATATAGCTGTTTGAAGAAAACTGTCGTATCCTCTGAGAACTCATTTAAAGCAAGTTCATGCTTGCTTTCTTTCTTTTTTGTCCCTGTCTTTTCTTGTTCTTGAGTTACTCTCATTTTTTAGTTGCTTTTTAACCATGTCTTTCCCATCCTTTCTAGTTAGTAATAAAAGAAGAATGGCAGCAAAGTAGTTCTGCTTTCTCTCTGTCCTCTTTTAATATCCCATCATCTGCTCTAAGTACTTCTGGGCCTATGATTTTGTTATTCTTGTCCACGTGGTAACAGGTAAAACAGATGTTCCCCCAAGCATCATCAGATTAAAGAGGCAAAATCAAATCATAAATCCATATTTTCCCTGCCTCTTCTGTGCACATTCTTTAAAAATCTAAGGCCACAAGTCTCACTTCTGTCTTTCTTCACGCAATACATGTCAGCTGAGCAATCAGCACGTCATGGGTGCTAAGATGCAAAGAGTAAGACTGACCTCTCCCCTTGAAGAACACATCCCCTTTGTCCTAAGGGGAATCAGGCTGAAACACAAGTACAGAGCAGGGTTCTGAGTGTAATGTGAGGGCAAGCACTGGGTTCTGTTCTTCTCTGAACCCCAGCACCTGTGAAGTGCCCTGCGTAGTATTTGAGGGGATACAAGTTGAGTTAAATGCAAAAGATTCTATGTGAGTTCATAAATTAATTGCTTAAGGTTACTGGAGATGCTGTCTCAGAAGTTTTCCCCTAAGAGTCATTCATTCAGCCATTCATTCAGTCAGTATTGCTTGATACCTGCCATATGTCAGACACTGTGTTAACCACTGGGGATTCAGCAGGGGCCCAAGCAGAAAGGCTAGGCCTTCATAGCACTTCCATTCAAGTGGGGAAAAGGCAGATAATAAACATGTCAAACAGATAAATACACAAAGTAAGCGAGAAAAGAAAAGTGATGATGCTATGAAGGAAATAAACAGGATCTTGGGATGGAATGGCTGGAGAGGAGGATTTACTTCAGATCAAGAGTTTAGGGAAAGCTTCTCTGATGAGGTGACCTGAGCTGAAATCAGTGTTAAGAACTGGGGGACACACATTTCAGACTGAGGAAACAGAATGTTTAAAAGCCTGGATGGGAAAGAGCTAGAGTTTTCAAGCAACCATAAAGTGGCTGATGTGACCAAAGCAGAAGCTTTCAAATGTTAGGTTGGATGTGAGGGTGGCAGAAAGGAAGACCTGAGGCTGGTTCCAGGGGTCTGGCTAGACGAGCTGGGTTGATGGCAGGGTCACCTATGGAGGTACAAAATTCCTGGAGAATATCAGGTTTGGGGCGGAAAGGAAGAGTTCCATTGTGGGGGAGCACTTTTCTGGGGGTACTTTCATACTTGTTCTTACCATATCAAATGTATTTGAGTGGCATCTGATACTAATGCATCTAGCCCAACGGTTTTATCAGGCCATTTCCACTTCTTCATCAAATTTCAGTTTACAAGTCCTCTTGACCTAATGTGTAAGTCTCTATCTGATCCTAATTTCATCCTTATTCACAGAATGCATATGCTTCTGACCTGGCACTTCTTATTCCAGTATCATAATCTGTGGACCAGGAAACCTCCTCTTCTTTATTGCTCTTGATTCAATACATCTTGCTACTTATACATCATCTCTTCCTTTCCCTTTAGAGTCATGACCTTCCAAAGTTATGCCACTAAAGATGAAAATAAAGAGTCTTTTATTTTCTTACTTGGTTACATTATTCCTGTGTGAATGACTTACGAGGGGGTATCCTTGGTGGGTCTGAGGATGGCTTTTGGCAGGGCGTTCCAAAAAGGCAGCATACTTTTCACTGCTGAGCTGCATCAGGTTCTTACCAGGGAGCCAGGAAAGAGAAAGCACAATGATCTCCTTAGTGACGGAAAGGTTGTAATAACTTTTAGGATCTCTTTTCCCTTCAGGTTTATTAACTTAAGTAGAAAAAGACAGAGAAGCTGCTTCAGCCGTAAAGTGTTCCATTGTCTCCACACAGGGTTGGGAACACCTGTAAACTTCAAACAACTTCCATAGGATCCACCCTCACCTTTTATCCCACTCTTCTGCTCTCCTCTCTTTACCCAGTTGCATCTGTCACAGGTGGCCAACTTCACCTGGTCCTGGCCATCAGCTGGTGCTGATGGTAAAAATCAAGAGGAGTTGGGAAAGGGGAAGTCAGATAATGATGGATGACTAGAAGTGAGCTTGTTTTCCTTGCCCTCATGCAGGTTTTCACAGGCTGTCTTCGACAACAGCCTTGGACTCCTCTGCAACGTGTTTTATATTTTAGGACTTAATGGAGGAACTGATCTCTCATACCCAGGAAGTGCAATTGCTCTCTGGTTCTGCCTCTCACTCTGAAACTAGTGGATGTTTTAAGCCACTCAGTACATCTCTTGTGGTAGTTGTTTCAAAATGAGAAAAAAAACAGTTTCCTTTTTAAATTTAGCAGAGACTTTCCAGGTTCTTTACAGACCAGGCATTAAATTTCCAGGTTATTTGTAGACCAGGCATTAAAAGGCTACTGAAACAGAGACTGTAGCATTTATGGAGATGAGGCCAAACACTATAACTTATTCTGCAGAATCCTCTGGTGCAGGCCTTGGAACACACATTTTTCTGAACTAGCCGTTTTCCAGTACCAACTGAGTTCAGTGTGGAGCACATAAACACACACACATAGACACACACACACACACACACACACACACACACACACACACATAGAGTTTTGCTTTGCTAAACCTGACAGATGAATAGATCATGAAAGTAGCTTGGGAATTGTTTCCTGTTACATAGTTCAAGTAACTGAGCTCCATATTTCATCCTTGGATAAGTTTCTCCTCAGTTTTCAATGTCTCTGCCTTTCCAGTGTCTGGGAAATCATTAGCCTTTCTTTGATTAGAAAGTATAGTCTTGGATCTTGAATTCTCTTAAAAGAGAATTATTCAGCTCATAAGCATGGGCCAAGCTGCAGGGACTCCTCAGAATCAGATTCTGCTCCCAAAACGTGTTATGGGAGCTTTGTCTTCTGTATTGTTCATGAACTATTGATGGCAGGTGTCCTGGTCTGGAAGAGGATGGAAAATGGGTGGGTTAGGTCCCCCAGCTCCTGTGCAACTAGGGACAAGTTCTTCAGACTTGACCCGTGGTGAGAAGGCTGGCACCGTGTCAGGGGCCAGCTGTTTCTTGAAGATGCAGAAGACTCTTTAAAGGACTCTTCCTTCTTGGAATAAATTTAAGAGAGGTTCTTATATCATTGCCTTTGTAGCCTTTTATTTCCAGACCTGAGAAAGCTGAGAGAAATTTAATTTTCTTTTGATCCTATATGGTCTTGAATTCAACTGCTTCCATAACAGTCTGTGGTTATACACTTCCATAACTGCATGAAATAATTTGATGATTCTCTCAGTACATAGACAGTTGCTGCTCAGTGACCATTGGAGTTTTGAGAAAAGGTTTAAAAAATTAAAGTACTTCACTACTAAATATAAAGTAGATTAGTAATAACCTGCTATATAGCACAGGGAATTCTATTGAACACTCTGTAATGACCTATACAGGAAAAGAACCTAAAACAGAGTGGATATATGTATATGTATAACTGATTCACTTTGCTGTACACCAGAAACTAACACAACATTGTAAATCAACTCTACGCCAATAAAAACTTTTTAAAAATTAAACTACTTGTCTCCATAGTTGGAATTGTCCACCTCCCAATCTTGGTGTATAATTTTCTGGTACTCCACCCTTCATTCCCTCATATGTTAGTTCCTGGACATCTTTAACACCTCTCTATCCCTTTTTCTCCTACACCTCCAGGCCTTGGAGTACCTTTTCAAGTTTATCGTGCAGTCAAGGATCCTCTACTCACGTGCCACCTGTGGGATGGAAGAGGAGCAATTCCGGTCCAGCATCCAAGAACTTTTCCAGTCCATCCGGTTTGTGCTCAGTTTGGACAGCAGAAACTCAGAAACACTCCTTTTCACTCAGGTCTGTGAGCTACAGCAAAGTTTTGCTGCTGGATTCTTGTCTGTCTTAGCAGGTGGTTTCTTTGTCCTCTGGCTTCCAGAGTCAAAGAAGCCCAGCCAAGCTCCTATGTTTTGGCTAAGGGATGAGTTATAAGGAAATACCTAATAGAATAAAATGCTGCTTTTACTTCAAAGCCAGCTATGCCCCAGCTTCCAAATATAAGACAGCCTAGTGGCTTTATGGTGGAGAAGAAGCACAACTTTGCCCTCTTTAGACCAAATTTATTTAGCTACCATGCTATTAGTTGTTCATGAACATCTTATTTATAGAGGATATTCAGAATGTATAGAGAATTTTATTTCCTAGCCACTGTATTAATTTTAAAAACCTCAGGTTAGTATTGGTCCATCCTAGCAGTTAAAAATGAAATAGGTTGAAAAACAGCAGAAATAACTAGAAAACTTTGGCTAAGAATTAGGATTAGATTCCATTAGCAATACCAGTGTGGGAAGCAAGTTGCTTCCTTATATTAAAAATGTCTGTCCAGCTAATCAGTCACCTTTTACATGCAACCTTACCCTAGAAGGGATCACGGATATTGTTCATTACCCCAGTCACAAAGGGGTTATTTTTGCTTATAAATAAATGTCAGAATTTTATCTAATGAATTTCACTTCTTTGATCTTTTTGAAGCCAATTATTACATCAAAACCTATGAGCAAAGACCAGACAGCCTTTCTCATGTCCATTCATTCAGTCACTGCCAGGTCTGTCAGAGCAAATGTATGTTTAAATATCTCGTTTAAGATTAGAATAGTCTGCTTTTTTTGTTTTCCACTTGCTTCTATGTTGCCCCTTGATGCCAGTTGCGCATAAGCCCCTTGGCCCAGAGAACAGGTGAGCAACTGGGGGATAGCCTCTATAAAAGAGTGGAATACATCAAGGTCACCAGGTATCTCTATAAGAAAGTCTCCTTCCATGGTCTCCCCTCCTGAACACCCCAAGCCAGTCATCTTTCTCCTTCCTTCCTCTCCCCCAGCCTATCTGTTCCTGCCAACCAGGGCCCAGGACACCTACTCCTCGCTCAGCATGTGGAAATATGGGGAGCTAGCAGAGCAAGCCAGATACACTTTCTGAGAACTCAGCAGTGCCCTGTACTCAATGGCATGTTCCTATCACATCAGGATAAATAGCTTAGATGTAGTCTTATCTTAGACCTGAATCAGAATCAGACCTGCTTCTTTGGTGCCAGGCTCATGTTTCACAGTTTCAGAACTTTCAGCAAGTATGCTCTTCAGTCAGACTTTATATCTTTGATTCTGACCACTAGGAGATGTTATGGTGCAAGTGTACTTCTGTTCCGATGCCATAAGTATAGGAAATTTCACCATTTAAGAGAGCAAATCAGCTACTGTTTGTTGTTGATTATGAAATACCTGCTTTTCTGGGAATTTCCTAGCAGTCCAGTGGTTAGGACTCGGCACTTTCACTGCTGTGGCCCCAGGTTCAATCCCTGGTTGGGGAACTAAGATCCTGCAAGCCACACAGCGCAGCCAAAAGGAAAGGAAAAAAAAAGAAATACCTGCTTTTCCCCCTTTGTCTTTTGTATCTAGTTGCTTATGATGATAGTTTTTGTGCTGGTTCTAATTACTGCAAAATGATCTCCTTGATATCCCAGGGAGTTATAAATCTGCAGATAGAATTCATAAAAGTTCAGTCCTTGGTCCTGGCCTGAACATAAACTGCAGTATGCCAGACCCATTTCCCCAGGTCATAAATTTTCACTCACTCTAGGCCAGTGTCTTACTGCCTGTTGAAGCAATCAGGAAAAACAGCTCCCCACCCTGCCCCCCAAACTGTCACTTAGGAAGAGCGCACTCTCACCTCGTCTCAAGGTGACACTCCATTTCCCTTTGTAAATCTTGGCTTAATAGTGTAAGAGGACTGAGAAGTACGAAGAGCCTCCTTCATGCTGCTTCCATTTAGACAAGAGAAATGAACAAGAGCCAGCATTTATTGAAGGCCTATTGTGTGCCAAGCAGTCTACTGGAAATTAATTTTATGCATCTAAACTTTTTCCTCATACCAATACGAGGAGATAAGTAATAGCATCATCCCCATTTTATAGATGAGAAAAGTGAGAATTAGGTAGTAACTCACCCAAGGTTATGTGGCAGATAAGTGGTAACGCTGGGATTTAAACTCATGTCTGTCCAATTCCAAAACCCATTCTCTTTCTCCTAAACTATTCTGCCTCCCAAAGGCTCAGATTCTCAAGAGAATATTGAGAATCAGTTCTCAAGAGGTTACCATATGAGTCTGCCAGAGCTAAGATCCTAGGAGAGAATTCTCCAAACACACACATACTCCACTTGTCCAGGCCATCTAGGTCTCTGAACTCTATGCCAGCATTATCAGCAGTCCTCAAGAGTTCATGGCTGACTAAATCCACACATTCTCCATCCTTTTGGATTTACACTTGAAACTGCCAGGCATCACACGTGAAGGAACTAATTTACAAAGTCTTTAGATTTCATGGTTTCAAATAAATGACATTATTCTGGGGAAATGGTCCAGTTTTCAGAGCTGGATTGCTAGCTGAAGGACTGTGAATGGAGTTCACCTAGTGCTGTTGATGGTGCTCAGTTATCTTTGCCTACGTTCTTTGAGTGCTTCCTGGCTTGAATTTGGGACTGAAACTGGAAAATCAAGAGCTTGATTGTAGAGACAGACAAAAATTTAAATCCATTTTATGAGCAAAAACAGCTATAGATGTTAAGCCCTAGAGTTAATTTCTGTATATATTCCCTTCTCTTGCCAGCAAATGCCTTGGCAAGTTCTGAAAGCTTCAAGCGGCCTGAGCCCCAGTAAATTCTCTTGTTTTGGTTTCCTTTTTGGTTCTTCCTGCTGCATGCCCTAAGAGTTCTGCAGGGTGGAGTCCAAGGCCAGGGAGGAGCACATTCGAGGCAGGGGTGCTGCAAAGACTTCTCAACCTCTCATCACCATGTATCATTGTCTAAGCATGCAAGATAGATGCATACCTAACTCTGAGCTAACCAGACCTTCACTTGCTTCTGCAGGCTGCACTTCTCAATTCCTTCCCAACGATCTTTGATGAGCTGCTGCAAATGTTCACTGTGCAGGAGGTAGCAGAGTTTGTGAGAGGGACTCTGGGGAGCATGCCCAGCACTGTGCACATTGGGCAGTCAATGGATGTGGTCAAGCTGCAGTCCATTGCCAGAACTGTGGATAGCCGCCTATTTTCTTTCTCAGGTAAATCAAGTTGGGATGAGAGTCACACTCACCTTTCTCCCTTATCAGGGTGTTGGCCAAGTGGGAAGCAAAGGATCAGTTTCATCAGCCATCATGCAAGACGCCAGTGGCCCTTCAAATGCAGAGTTTTTGGTAAACTCTGTTAGAGAATGCAGCCAGAACCTAGGCCTACTGCCTTACTCACAATTTATTCCTAGGGACCCACATGGGGTGGCCTGCCTCCAGGCCCACAAGTCTAGCTGGCTGCCAAGAATGCGGCCTGCCATAGCCCCAGCAGGATGAAAAAGCAGAAGGAAAGGAAGGGGAACAAGAGAGAAAGGTCTAGCCCAAGGGGATAGGATAAGTCAAGGAAATAAAAGAGACCCTGAAAGGGGGGCCCTGAGGACCCACTATACTTCCTTGGTTCCTGTCCTCACCAGTCAGATAGATTCCTTTTCCTCTCTCTGAAGGAGCTTCTAAAGATTAGACAAAGTGATGGAGAGGGAGCCCTCCACACTCCAAAAGAGGTCAGGACAGCCTAACAAATACCATCAGCAGGCCAGACTGTCTTTTAGAAGGAACCCCCGGATTCATACCTGAAACCACATTGAATGTGATCAAGTACTCAATAGTCAGATGTTAAGATCAATGTGAGCCTGATCCTTTAAACAGAATATCACTATTGTGGAATAAATTTCTAGGGCACAGGAATAAATCTGAAATGCTAGTAAAGCAATTATTATTAGAATTTTTCTAATTAGAATTTTTTGGTAGTAAAATTTTTTAAGTTTGACTTTTAAAGTATAAGAACAATAATTTCTCAGCCCAGAGCTACACACATTTGCAGTACTAAATAAATACTCTCTTTAACTTAACTCTACCTGTGTAAAGTATTGCTGATGGTAAAGCTGCCACCAAGAAATTCAGATTTTCTCCACCTGTAACTTTTTATGGTAAACACTTTTCTCTTCATCAGTTCTTGGATTGAAGATAAAATCAATGGTTTGGACGTACTTTCATTGAAGCCACTGCATACACTCAAGCTTTGAGCACTGCTTAAAGCGGATGCTTTCTGAATATATGGGAAGGCGGACAGCAGACTGCCCTCATTGACATACGTTATTTCTAATACTTTTGCATGTACTTGCTGCTTCCCATAATCACTTAAGAAAAATTGTTCTTATCTGGCTGGAACTATGTAATTGGATATTGAGATAATAAGCCACCACCAAATTTTCACTTGCATCTCACTTTCATTGAATGCCTGAGTTGAAGCATCTTCCCTGAAGCAGGAAGACTTTTACCAGTGGTGTCATTAACCAACACATATCCTCAGAGCATATCAGTTTGGTTTCTTCATTAGCAGGTTCCAATAAAAAACTACTATTTTGTCTGCAGGCAGCTGTTGGTTGTTACAAATCTTGCTCTGTTGGTATTTTGGTCTACAAAATACAGTATGAACTTCTCTTTTATCCAAGCATCCTTTTAAACATAGAATAGCTGTCATTCCATTTTTTTGAACATATTCTAAGTATTTGACAAGGCAGTCCCCAAAACCTCTTGTATGTCATGTAGTTTGTCTTTTGCTGAAAAAGATTTTCATTCTGAATTTCATCTGGAATACTTAATTATGGTCAAATATGAATAATAAATCCCAAATGCCTTGGCTTGTTTGTGTTACTGGTAGTCTGACTGAATCATGCTGCCCAGGTGTCGTGGTACTTTTATCACACAGTCATTGACTACATTGGAGTGCAAGATACCAGAAACATGTTCCCACTTGTATTTCACCTTCTCACCACACCTGTGAAGTCATAGATCGGGGAAATTAAGCCCACAGGAGGAGTCAACCTGCCTAAAATCTTAGAGTGAATTAATAAAAGAGCTTGATTTAGGATTTAGCCTTCTTGAATTTGGAGTTCTAAATATAGTCACCCCCTGATGAAAATATTATTCAGGTAGCATTGAAGAAAAAAGAAAAGAAAAACATTTTAATGTATGCAGTAGGATTGACAATGATGTTTAGCTGATTATTGCAGGCTTATGACAAGATTAAAGTCCTGCTTCTATTCCTTTCATTGCTGTGGATACATGTAGCATCCCACAAGCCTGAGGGGAAAAGGAGGCAGGCCTGATGGCTGACGCAAAATGCGTAACTTATGGGGGTGCAAGTGCCAGGCCGCCATCCAGGGCATTGTGAAGAGGGACCATTTATAATCCATACCAAGTCTGCAAGTTCAATCAGTGTAGTTCAGGGCTTCCCTGGTGATACAGTGGTTAAGAATCCGCCCGCCAGTGCAGGGGACACGGGTTCGAGCCCTGGTCTGGGAAGATCCCGCATGCCGCGGAGCAACTAAGCCCGTGCTCCACAACTACTGAGCCTGCACTCTAGAGCCCACGAACCACAACTACTGAGCCCATGTGCCACAGCTACTGAAGCCTGTGTGCCTAGAGCCCATGCTCTGCAACAAGAGAAGCCACCGCAATGAGAAGCCCGTGCACCACAATGAAGAGTAGCCCCTGCTCGTTGCAACTAGAGAAAGCCTGCACGCAGCGACGAAGACCCAACACAGCCAAAAATAAACAGATTTATTTATTTTAAAAAAAATCATTGTAGTTCATAGAACTGTGTCACTTAAATGGGGTTTTCACTGTAATCTGTGCTTTTAATTTGGAGTCTAGTCAGTAAAGAGATCTCATTTGGAAGCAGCCTCCTAACATTATCCTGAATAACATGCCCTAGATATTTAGGCCTGAAATGAGAAAGAAGGAACGATAGATAGAAGGATAATGCTGTGCAATGTCTTAAAATGTCCAGGAAGTGGGCTGTTAGACCCACATAAGGGAAGGGGGTGATTTCCAGCTTGGCTCCAGTCTCAGCCCCACCTACTTTGAGACCAGCTGCATCCCACATTGCCACTTGCTTCCAAAGGTAGCTGGTTCTCCTCTGAAGGGCTTCTTCACCTTTGTGTTTTCTCTCTCAGAATCCCGTCGCATCCTGCTTCCTGTGGTTCTCCATCATATTCACCTTCACCTGAGGCAGCAGAAAGAGCTGCTAATCTGCTCAGGGATTCTTGGCAGCATCTTCTCCATCGTCAAGACCAGCTCTCTGGTAGTGGCCCTAGACCCACTCCACTCCCCACCCAAAGCTCTGTCCCTCTCTTGTGTTACTTTAGCCAGAGGCAGACCAACAAAGATAACTCTGTACACTTCCCAGTCAGAGAAGCTTTCATCAGTGATGGGGGTGCCCAAGTGAATGGAGGCCTCCCTGTGTGTGCCCAGCAGGCTTCTCAACACAGCAGTCTTGCTATGTTAAAAAATTGTACTGCCATAAATACACCCAGAAGCATAGTTATCTATAGTACCAAAAAGCCCAATCCTGTGCATGCTCTATTTCTGTCAAAAGGTATTACTTCTGTATTCCTGGGAGTGTTCTAAGGATACTCACACACAAGCACAGGGAGGCAGGCCCAGGCTGAGAGGCAGCTTGCTCATTCAGACTTTTCTGGCAGCTTCCTCGCAGCTTGATTCCACCCATATGGCATTCCTATACCATGCCAGATGAGAGCAGGGTGTACGAGAGATAAATGTTGTCCACAAGAGTTCTGAGCCTCATGGGATGGTAGAGTTGTACTTTAGGGGTCAGGTTTCAACTAGTAGTGCTTTTGCCTATTTTCTTTCTTCTTTATTTTTATTTTTTAGAAGAGATCTGTGGTAGGGAAGGGAGATAGGAAAGGAGGGAAAACGTATCAGGCATGAATAAGGGTGGGAATTTATTTTAATTATATTTATTTTATATATTTATGATAATGGAAGAAATGCATATTTCTTTCAGAAAATTTGGAAACTATAGGAAAATATAAAGAAACTTAAAACAAGAATGAGTTTTAATTATGCCGTCTTATTAAGTTGAGATAAGGTTTTTGGAGAATAAAATTTCAAGTGCATTTAAAATGAATGCCAGTAGCCAAGTGATAGGAACATAGGAGGTTAAGTTATCCAGGAAGATAGAGCAGGAGAGGTGCTGAAAAGAAAGAGTGTGCTTGGTTTGAATAGGATACAAGGACTCAATAGGGGGCTCTGGTATCCAGACTTAAAGTACCATCTGGTGGTGGGGGCCCAGCTTGGCAGAGTGACTGTGATGGTTGTAGTGGCCCTTTTGTTTGATCTTGGCTCCAGACAACGCCTAGCAGCTCTCTTTCCCATCAGGCCTCAGAGAAGCAACATCAGGCACATAAGGTGTAGTGGTAACCCAGGGTCAGACTTGGGATGGGAGGCTTACTGCTAAAGGAAAGACAGAAATTGAAGGGGAAAAGAAAGGGTAGGGGAGGAATGGCAGAGGAATGGGAACAGGTAAAAACCTGAAGATGATCTGGTTGTGTTTGTGGGGCTAGAGAGTCAAGTGCAATTAGTTGCTTACAGCTACTCAAAGAGCCATCACAGGTTTTAAGAGTGTTATGATCAGTTCAGCAAATGAGAAAGAAGACTTTGGTCCCAAGAGCTGCTCAAATTTTTCATGTGGAATGGGGCTCAGTGTAACTATATTGAATGGATGGAGGGTGGGTGAAATTTAAGCTCCATGAAAGCAGAGATATTACCTTTCTTGTTCACTTCTGTATACTCAGTTCTCAAACAGTGACTGGCACATGGTAAATACTTACTGAATGGTGGGTTGATGGATGGATGGACATTTGGACCAGTAATAATATAAAGAGACTGGAGAAGAGGCAATGGGAATATCTTTGTGAGATAATGAAAATCAAGTTATAGGGTTTAAGATTGCATGTGAGAGGTCTATAAAAAGATAGCACAGACTCTGCCTAAATTCAGAACCTGTTGACTGGGGAGCAGCCCTTAGTGAGGAGGCGTGCTCCGTTGTTTTTGTGAGGCTGCCTGAAAAAGATGCACTGAGACCAGAGTCCTTCTGGTGGATCAGGGAACGTGAGCAAGAATTCCAAGGAGCTAGAAGTGGCATATCTGGGCAGCAGTCAGGCCTGGCAAAAATTGAGGTCACTCAAGGAGAAAATGTTTCTCAGAAAGACTGAGATACTTCTGTGTGCATTCGCAGTAGTAAAGGTGCTGCCACCACACCCCCTGGTGTGAATTCTTTACCATTTTCTCAAAATGTTAGTCAGCAGTGCTGTGCTTCCTCCTGACTTTTGTAGGAAAATCAAAGAAAACATTTAACTTAGAACCTTCACTTCTGCCCTGTATATTGAAATTAATGTATTTGTCTGAGGTTCAGAACTGTGGGTGTCAGGGTGGTGCTGCGTTAGGGTAAGGCCCCAGCCACCAAACCAGCGCAACAGCGGCAGGTGTGCCTCACCTCCTTTCAGAGCCATTGTTCCAGGTTCCTTGACACTGCATACCAGTGAGGCCAGGAGCTCAGTGTTGAGAATTAAGTCAGAAGACCACTCCTGATGTGGCTGACTTAGTAAGTACTGCCAGCTGCACGTCAGCAGGTCTGGCACTAACTGTGTGCTCTCTCGCTGCTCACTCCAGGAGGCAGATGTTATGGAGGAGGTAGAAATGATGGTGGAGAGCCTCTTGGACGTGCTCTTACAGACTCTGCTCACCATCATGAGCAAATCGCACGCTCAGGAGGCGGTAAGAGGGCAGCGGTGCCCGCAGTGCACAGCGGAGATCACTGTTAGTAACTAACATTCAGGTTTTCTTGCTTTCTTTTCTAACCTGGGGTTCCTCCACACCAAACCTCATCTCACCATCACACCACCTTCATCTCAGCTTCCCTTCCTGCCTGGTTGTCAGCATGCTGCCCTTTTTCCTTCTCAAGTCGTACTCCATCTCCGCTCTGAAAGCTCTAGGTTCATACTCACAGGAGTCTACTTAGGGGCAGATCCAGTGATGCTTCCTGTCCTGTTTTCCTGCATACCACCTCCATTGGCCTTTGCATTTGAGCCAAGTCATTTTCTATAATGTGGAATAAAGCAGAGACATAGTAAGAGGTTGAAGGTGAAAAGTATAGACTATTCCTTTTAGGAGCAAGCTCTTGTAAATGACGTGCATGACAGTTATTTTCTCACAATTTGCTTGTACCTACAAATTAGTCGCTTTTGTCCATAGTGTTTGTATCTAAATGTCTAGCATCAGGAAAAATGTGATGAGGTAGAATTGGACTGGCATTACTGAACAATGATATCCTATGATCGAATTAGAAGAGAAACAGACTGGGAAAGCTTCTCAGGTGTGGCAAAGAGACACACCCCCCAGAACCCCCACCCCTATACAGAGTGGACTTCTTAGCCCTGATGTTGGAACATGATAAACAGATTGCTTGGAATCTTCTAGTTGGCAGGTGGAAGATTACAATGATCCCTTTGTAGAAAACCTTCTATGGGAGCAAGCCAAGCTCCAGCATGTTAGGGAGAGCAAAGAGCAGACATGAGTTCTGGAGCATTGGGCTTGGAAGGAATATCTCTCTTAGGAACCCCTATTCAGGACACCCTCACTATAGGTAAAAACATACACACCCTGCCATGTCCTGGCAGCCCATCCTTCTAACCAGCAATGACACAGTGCTGGCTGTGGGCCAGATTCTGCTTTATGCACTCTACAAATATTAACTCATTAGCAATACTAAAGAAGTGATCTATTTTATATGGATTTAATGAAGATGATAGCAACAATTTATTGAGCACGGCTTTATGTAGTGAACTGTTTACTTAAATGCTTTATGTACATTAATGCATCTGATCCTCACAACAAATCTATAAATTATGGCTTATGTCCATTTTTTCAGATAAAGCTGAGGTTCATGTACCTGTATATATTTTAAATACATGTATGTATAATAATTTCATGAGTCTAAAAAGGATCTGAGAGACTAAAAAACTGTTGTCAAATTCCCATGAGTTTAAAAACATTTGAAAACTGCCCAAATGAAGTAATTTTTCCTCTATCCCTTCTAAGGAGGCAACCTTGTAAGAGGAAGCCATGCTCAGCTGCCCTGTGCCAAAAATTTCTATGAGATGAGTCTTTGGAGTCCTTAAGGTGGGGTTTTCATCCATGTACCCCAGTTGGAACTTGAAGAAATTTTAAAGACTCATTTTTTTATCTTTAAATTTTTACTTAAAGCCATTAGCTCATCTTCTCATAAAGTTCAGTTTTGACTCTTCTGCTTTCCAGAGAGTTATGTTGATCTACTATGTTCCATCTGCCTGGTCCAGTAATCACATGTAAGCTCTGGGAGGTCCCCAAGGAGATCCTTGTAGAAGGGCTTCTCCAGCCCAGCAGGATAGGTGGAGTCCAGATTCTGTCCAGAGAAGGCTGAGAGCCCTGTTCCCAGTAGCCCCTCCAGACTTCTGTATGGTACCCTGGCAACATATAATGACAAAGGACCATGAAGCCAAAACTTTCCTAGGAAAAAAGCTAGAATATCTGTCTTACTTGGCAGTACTTCTTTGTTATAGGTTAAGGTTTTTCAGTTAGCCCCATGCTGCAGAGGTCTTATTACAACTCCCAACCCTTCAGGCCCCCCTTAGCTGAAAAGAAAATTCATTTTCAGGGCCAGAGTTGTCACCTTCCCTTTCATGATCATTGGGGCCATCTCAGACCCTTCCTTCTCTCCTTGCCCTCTGTGGATTGGGAGAACACAGCTCTTGTCATTGGCTTTACTAAGTGTTTTTTGGGTTGGTCCCCAGGGCGAGTATGTGTCCTGCCTTCTCTCATTGCTCCGCCAGATGTGTGACACCCATTACCAGCACCTCCTGGACAACTTCCAGAGCAAAGATGAGCTCAAGGTAGGCAGAAAAACATTGATCTTTCACCCGGGAAAGGAAGCATGCAGCTAAGACTGCCCAGGAGTCTTTCCCCTGCCAGAGGATGAGTGCAAGTGGCCAGTGTTGCCAAGGTATAAGATGTACCAGCCTCACTTTACATCTGACTGCATGGCTTCCAGAAGCTGAAAGCCAGTTATATTCCCATAGATCCAGACCCCAGTAACATTGGCAAGTTTTCCCTGACTGATAGCAGCCCTGTGACCATGTGCCTCTATGAGAGGCTACTCTGGGCCACACTGGTTGTCAGCAAACCAGGACTCTTCCCTTTCTTATGAACTCAACAGATGATTTGTAGATTGCTCATGAAACAGGCTTCACAAGACCTATCAATGTTCCAGCTGTATTTTTGCAGAGAGTGATAATCTGATCTATAATTCATATGGAAATGTGAGGAACTCAGAATAGCCAAATGGTCTTGAAAAAGAAAACAAAATTGGAGGATTCATACTTCCCAGTTTCAAAACTTACAACAAAATAACAGTAATCAAGATTGGTACTGGCCTAAAGTTAGACAGATAACAGTGGAATTGGATTGAGAGTCCAGAAATAAACCTTTATATTTACAGTCACTTGACATTCAATAATGGTGCCAAGACAGTTTCAATGAGGAAAGAAGAGTCTTTTCAACAAATTGTGCTGGGACAACTTGATACCTACATGCAGAAGAATGAAATTGTACCCCTGCTTCACACCATATAAAAAATTAACTCAGAAGGGATTGTAGACCTGTTTGTAAAAGCTAAACTGTAAAACTCTTAGAAGGGAACATAGGAGTATATCTTTAAATCCTTGGGTTTAGCTGTGGTTTCTGAGATTTGACACCAAAAGTAGGAACAACAAAAGATAAAATAGGTAAGTTAGACTTTACCAAAATTAAAAACTTGTATATTTCAAAGGACACCATCAAGAAAGTTAAAGACAACCCACAAATGAAAGAAAATATTGGCAAAGCATGACTCTAATAAAAGACTTGTATCTATTATATAAAGAACTCTTACAACTCAACAATAAAAAGACAAATAACCCAATTTAATAATGAGCCAAGGATTTTAATAGACATGTCCCCAAAGAATATATGTAAATGGTCAGTACACAGTTGAAAAGATGTTCAGCATCATTAGTCATTAGAGAAATGCAGATCAAAACCACAGTAAGATACTGCTTCACTTTCAAAGTGGATATAATTAAAAAGACAAGTATTGGTATTAATTCTAACTTAAACATTTGGTAGAATTCACCAGTGAAGCCATCTGGTCCTCTGCTTTTCTTTGTGTGAAGCTTTTCAATTATTAATTTGATCTCTTCATTTATGATAGGTCTACTCAGGTTTTCTGTTTCTTCTTTAAATGAATTTTAGTAGTTTGTGTCTTTCTAAGAATTTGTCCATTTCATCTAGATTATATAATTTGTTGGCATGCATTTGGTCCATAGTAGTCCCTTATAAACCTTTCTAGTTCTGTAACATTAGTAATGATATCCCTTCTTTCATCCCTAATTTTTATTTATTTAGTTAGTTATTTTTAATTAATTTATTGGCTGCATTGGGTCTTCATTGCTGCAAGCGGGCTTTTTCTAGTTATGGCAAGCAGGGGCTACTCTTCATTGTGGTGCGCAGGCTTCTCATTGCAGTGGCTTCTCTTTGTTGCAGAGCATGGGCTCTAGGGGTGCAGGCTTCAGTAATTGCAGCATGCGGGCTCAGTAGTTGTGTTTTGCAGGCTCTAGAGTGTAGGTTCAGTAGTTGTGGTGCACAGGCTTAGTTGCTCCGCGGCATGTGGGATCTTCCCGGACCAGGGTTCGAACCCATGTCCCCTGCATTGGCAGGTGGATTCTTAACCACTGCGCCACCAGGAAAGTCCTATCCTTAATTTTAGTAATTTGAGTCTTCTCTCTCCTTTTTTTTCTTGGTCAGACTAGCTAAAAGTTTGTCAATTTTGTTATCTTTTCAAAGAACCAGCTTTTGGTTTCATTTTCTCCTCTATTTTCCTCTTCTCTATTTCATTTATTTCTGTTCTAATTTTTATTTTTCCCTTCCTTCTGCTTACTTTAGTTTGTTCTTCTTTTTCTAGTTTCTTAAGGTGTAATGTAGGTTATTGATTTGGGATCTTTCTTCTTTTTAATATAGGCACTACAGCTATAATCTTTAGCTTCATCCCTTAAGTTTTGTTTTTTTCATCCCTTAAGTTTTGATTTGATATGTTTTCCCTTTTTTTTTGGCTGTACACGGGCCTCTCACTGCTGTGGCCTCTCCCGTTGCAGAGCACAGGCTCTGGACACGCAGGCCCAGAGGCCATGGCTCATGGGCCCAGCTGCTCCGCGGCACGTGGGATCTTCCCGGACCGGGACACGAACCCGTGTCCCCTGCATCGGCAGGCGGACTCTCAACCACTGCGCCACCAGGGAAGCCCGATATGTTTTCCCTTTTATTCATGTCAAGCTGTTCCTAATTTCCTTGTGGTTTCTTCTTTGGTGCATTGGTTATTTGGGAGTGTACTGTTTCATTCCACATTTTAAAAAAATTTCCTATATTTCCTTCTTGATTCCTTCTTTCCTTATTGATTTCTAACTCCCTTTCATGATGGTTGGAGAGCATGCTGTGTGTGATTTCAGTTCTTTTAAATTTAGTGAGGCTTTCTTTATGGCCTAACATGTTCTGCCCTAAAGAAGAGAATGCACATGTCCTTCTGTGTGCATTTGAGAAGAATGTGTGTATTCTGCTATTGTTGGATGGAGTGTTGTATAGATGTCAGTTAGGTCTAGTTAGTATATAGTATTGTTCAAGATTTCTTTTTAAATATTTATTTATTTATTTGGCTATGTCAAGTTTTAGTTGTGACACGCAGGATCTTAGTTGCAGCATGCAGGATCTTTCATTGTGGCATGCGGACTTCTCTATAGTTGCAATGCACAGGCTGTATAGCATGTGGGCTCAATAGTTGCAGCACACAGGCTCTCTAGTTGTGGCACGCGGGCTCCAGAGCACACGGGCTCAGTAGTTGCAGTGCTCAGGCTTTCTAGTCGTGGTGCATGGGCTCTAGAGCACGCGGGCTTAGTTGCCCCATAGCATGTGAGATCTTAGTTCCCTGACCAGGGATTGAACTCACATCCCCTGCATTGGAAGGCAGATTCTTAACCACTGGACCACCAGGGAAGTCCCATTCAAGATTTCTTTTTCCTTGATGATCTTCTATTTAGTTGTTCTATACATTATTGAAAATGGTACATTAAAGTCTCCAACTGTCATTGTTGAATTGTCTGTTTTTCCTTTCAGTTTTGTTAGGTTTTGCTTCCTGTATTTTGAGGCTCTCTTTTAAGTGCATTTATGTTTATGTCTTCCATATCAACTGACTCCTTTATCACTATAAAATGTTCTTTTTAATCTCTATTAACAATTTTTGTTAAAGTCTATATTGTTTGATGTTAACATAGCCACACCAGTTTTCTTTTGGGTACTATTTTCATTGTATATATTTGTCTATCCTTTTACATTCAATATATTTGTGTCTTTGAATCTAAAGTATTTGTGTATCTTGTAGATAACATATAATTGAATCATGTTCATTTTTTAATCCATTCTTCCTGTCTCTGCCTTTTGATTGGAATGCTTAACCCATTTACATTTGTTGTAATTACCAGTAAGAGGATTTACACCTGCCATTTTGCTATTTGTTTTATATCTGTCTTATGTATGTTTCCATAATTTCCTGTTTCATATCACATCTTATAATTTCTTTGTTGAAAACTGGACAATTTAAATAATGTAGCAAGTCTGGTAATCAGATTCCCTTCCCCCTGCCCACATCCCCAGGGTTTGTTGTTTCATTTTTGTTGTTGATATTTGTTTGTTTAGTGACTTTCCTGGACTAATTCTTTAATGTCTGCATTTTTTGTTGTGTGCAGCCCCTGAAGTTTTCATTCAGTTAGCTTAATGATAAGCTAATAACTAGATAGAGATTTCCTTAAACACCTTAAATCAATGAGTCTTCCACTTCATTAAGTGTCTCTGTGTGGGGTTGCGGCTCACCTTCAGTGCTTCAGCAGTTTACGTTGCTGCCTTAGCCTTCACTTCTTGCTTGCATAGAGCCTCAAAGTCAGCCAGAGGTGACAGATTAGGCTTCTTAGGTCTTTTCTGGAGATGTGTACAGCCCTGCACACATATGTGGCCTTCTCGATTCCTAGGAATATGTCAGAGCTTTTCAAAGCCCCAGGTGTATGTCTCATTACCAGATTTTTCTTTTAAGTGTTTTGGCCACTCTCTTGTTTGTCCCAATTAATATAATTGCTTCATGCAGCTGGGATGTTAAATTATTATGGATGATGTTCTCAACAGCTGCACTAGGGATAAGGCTTTTCTCAGTTAGTGAACTCTGAATCCAGTCAGTTAAGCCCTCTGAATGGGGCTTTCCCAGGTTGCTGCCAAACAGATCAAACAGTAACAATTCTCTTGGGATGGCACTTTTTGGGGAGCTCCAAAACCATTTTGTCCCTTCTAGTGACTGCTAGGGTGCTGGGTTTTACTACTACTATGGTTCTACAGCTGCCTGTTTTCAAGGATACCCTGAAGATAGGGAGAGAGAGGGGATGGGAATGGGGAAAGTTAAAACACAATAAAGCTCACTTTTCCTACTGAGATTCAACCATTTTTCTTAAATAACACTTCTTGTTGTTGCAAACCTTTCATTAACCAGTCTTTGTGACTGTTCTCATTGCTTTCATGGAGGAGCACATTTTTGGAGGTACTTACTCTGCTATCCCTAAAGTGCTTCTCTTGTCAATGAGTTCTTAACTCCAGGAAAGCAAGTTCTTACAGTCAAGTGCTCAGGGTCATGCCCCAAAGATTGAGAACGAGGGACTCTGGTGGATACCATTTCTGCTGGACCCCCTGTGCTTTGGTCATTAGGCACTGGGCTGAGTGGGTATAGTGCATCTCTTCTACCCAGTTTGGGACTGGCCTGTGAGAGTGCCCAGACCTCACTCTCATGCAGCCCTCTAAGAGAAAAGCAGCTCACAAAGGGAACCAGAGTCTCACCTACTGGTCCCATACGTTCTCATGGTCTAGAGGTCTGGAGAGCCCTGTTGAGGAAATGTATGCTGCAGTGGTAGAGGTGTGGTGTCTCACATCAGATTTTCCTCTTGGACCAGGAATTTCTGCTGAAGATTTTCTGTGTGTTCCGGAACCTGATGAAGATGAGTGTCTTTCCTCGGGACTGGATGGTGATGAGACTTCTCACAAGCAAGTGAGTGTGGAAGGGCCCTGCACTAGCATCCACAGAACTGTTCCCAGGCTAAGGAGAGTGTGTATATGTGTGAGAGAAAAAGCAAATCAGAAATCAAGGTCAAAGCCATGGGGACAGAGAGGAGAGGGCAAATGTGAAAATGTTTGGAGGCACAATCAGTAGGACTTGGCCATTTACCAAAGTTCACGGAGAAGGAATAGTCAAAGATAGTTTAAAACTGGAATCTAAGTGCCTGGCAGACGATGTCATGGTAAAGATAGAAAAGGAACTTTTAAGAATGAGAAATATAATACCCAGAGAAGCGTTCCTCCTTGAGGAGGGCCTGTTCATTGGCCTCTGTTGCTCTGTAGTTTCAGGCAGTATCCCAAGGCCTCCTCTTGATTTGATCTGTGTTGTCTGCCAGACACTGCTTGCCTCCCACAACAAGTGCTAATTACCCACCTGAGACCTGGCTGTGAGGCTCTCTCTGACCACTTCTAACGCTGGCCACAGAATTCACTCTAAGGCTGACCCCAAATTGTCTGCCCCATTCATATTTCTACGCTGTGCTTCTAACAGACAAACCAGACAAGTAGTGTGGGTGGTAAGGTGCTTGTGGGAGAAGGCCACTTGGCCTCCACTCTCTAGTCTACTGCCTGCTCCCTCTGATCTGCCTTTTATGTTGACCTTATGCAGTGTGGTGAAATTATTTATGTTAGATATATTACCAAGGTGTCAGCATGGTCTTTCTACTTTGTACCTTTTATAGCACTCTTTTTTCTTTTTTCAAAACTGCAAATATTTTATACAGAACAGAAGAAGGGTTTTAAACAGAGTTGCACAGATATTTCCTTAAATAGTGGATTTTCCATTTGACCCCCCCCTTGTTTCTCTCTAGTCAGGGCACTTCAGGCTCTCCAGCCCATTCTGCAGGAGCAGCCTCTTCTTTCAAAGCTTTTACTTTTCAAATTTGTTTGCTGGTGACTAGTCTCTCTAATGCACTGTTTTTGCCTTGCCCCTCTTCTGCACCAAGGCTTCGGATGTAAGCTCCTTTGCCAGGCATCCACACCCTCTGTAATCAAACCCTTACCTGCCTGTCCCACCTCACTTTCTCCCTCCCTTGACCTGTGCCCTTGGTTCTAGCAAATCAGCCTCCCGTTGCCCCTTAAATGTGCCCAGGTGAAAATTGAAAGTGATATTCTAGATCAAAGGTTGAAATCAAATGACTTATACATGAAAATAATAGTATACGATAAAAGTAGAGGTTTAATAACTATAAACCCCTATTATCAAGTAAAATAATAGAATGCTACTCTAAGTCCTCTGGTGGTCATAATATATGTTCATTATGCAAGGTCCCCAAAATACTAGAATCACTCTTTGAACTGGAAGAAACCTTGAAGAACCATTAAACCTCACTCCCCTCCTTTTATATGGCAGGGAAACTGGGGCCCAGAGAGAAGTAGTACCAAGGCCAGGTAATGGCAGAGCTAATAGGTCTAGAACCAACTGGTGGGGCATTTCTCCAAGATGGGTTTTTTGTGGGGTTTGTGCCATCTCTCTCTCTCTTTTAAAGTCACATCTTACATGAGAGCTAGTTGTACTCAAGAAGTTTGCACATGGGCCATAGACCGTTGATGCTAAGCTATAGGATGCCATCGTTAGTCTTTTAACTCTGCCAACACCTTGTTCCCTTACTGCAGTATTATAGTCACTACAGTCCAGTACCTGTCTTCTGCACTGCACAAGAATTTCACAGAGACAGACTTCGACTTTAAGGTAGGAGCTCCTAAAATCCATCACTGTCTTTGTAATAACCCTAGAAAGCCAGAAACCAAGCTCACTGTTTTCTTTTTGTTTTACTTAAAACAACCATTTTATTTTGCTCACAAGTTTGCAGGTCAGGAATTTGAGAAGGATTCAGCTAGGTGTCTGCTAGGTGGCTGGGGGCTTTCTTAATATGTTCATAGTATCAAACAGTTTCCAAGCTTGCTGGTAATTAGAGTATGACCTAGAAGACCCCTGCTGGAGGTGTTGGGAGCCAGACATCCATGAGTTTGTTTTCTAGTCCAGAATCAACACTACTGGTTTCAGGGAAGTCAAGAAAGGGGTGGAAAAGTCCTGTTTGCAAAGATATTTTTTTAAAAATCAAGATCTTAACACTGTAAAATGAATTCTGTGCTACATGCATATATTTATAATCTCTCCTTGCAAGGTTAAGGACTCAGGCTTTCACATATTTCCTCTTTCTCTCTCTCTCTCTAGGTGTGGAATTCTTATTTTAGCCTGGCAGTTCTGTTCATAAATCAGCCAAGCCTTCAGCTAGAAATCATTACTTCCACCAAGAGGAAGAAGATTCTAGATAAGTAAGCCATATGTCTCTTATTCATCTTCCTACCATGTGCCCAGATGGGGTTATGTTTCCATAAGGGGCTTCTTAAGAAGTCCACATGGTTCTCACTGAGGTAGCCTCCCAAGGAGCCAAGTATAAGAATTCAGTTGAGAGCCAAAAAACTTAGTATTTTGGGAAGCTTTAGAAACAGTGCTGAAGTACTGGCCTCCTGGGGTTTGTAGCCCCATCTTCCTGAACCTTCTCCCACTAATAGCTGGTTCCTGTGTTCTATTACCAGGTATGGGGACATGCGTGTGATGATGGCTTATGAACTGTTCAGCATGTGGCAGAATTTGGGTAGGTCTTTTCTCCATATTTTTCCCTTACACATATTGCATAGCCAAATAAAAAGTGACAAGACTAATTACTTCCCCCAGGTTTTGTGAATGTTAATTCAGACCCAAGAGATCTTTACATATCTTTAACATAACACCTCAGATGGATGGTATAGTGTAGCACATGTGCACAAAGCCCTTGGCAGGGAGAGTTAAGCTGAGAAATAAGACCCCAGTAATACATATGCACAATCCCTTTTTTGAGAACCAAAGTCAAAAGGAAAAAAAGAAGATGAGGCTATAAGACTATAAGATCCTCTGTGTTCTTCATGTCCCAGTCCAGATGATACAGGCCCACAAGCATAGATCTTGGAGATAGTCAGCACATGAGCAAGGGCAGCTATTCATTTTAATAAAGATTGAAACACTTCTTGGGTCTCTGGTATTTAGGCATCCAGATGAGGTTCCTGCTGCCAATTGCGTGTAAGAAAGGAATTGCAGCCTCTAGGTGAGATTGATTTTCATCTCCTTTCTTGCGACAGCTTCTCTTTACATCTTCTCTAATATCCACTGGTTTGGATCTCAGATTGTCAGGTTTTGGTAGAATCCTTGGATTGCCCTGGTGACTAGGTGGGCCATTCTCTGATGCTGTAGGCTTCTTAGTGGCCTGTCAGGATGATAGAGAAGCTGCTGCTCTTCTTCCTAGTGAAGGCTGCTTTCAACTAAGCTCATGGCTCTGAAGTCTTAGGAATGATGGCCATAAAATCTTATCATTCTCCATTAACCATCCCAGTCACAGCTCTAGAGGCAGCAGGCAAGGTGCAAGGCATGCCTGCCCACACTAGGGCCTTCCGTCCATGAGTGGGGATGCATTTCCCCAAACCAGCTTTCTAGCTTCAGTACTCTTACTCCCTGCATCCAGCATGGTCCAGGTATAGATTTTAACCCCGAAGATGACTCTGAAATTCCCGGGAACACATGGGACTAGCAACTGTACCACATACCAAGATTGGAATGTGCAGAATCTGCCTCAGAGCTAACAGTTGCTCTTTAAATAGGCTTTTAACATGGAAGAAATCAAAAAACATGTCAAACTTGCCTGATAAAGCCATTCCTGCCTCATTGTTTTGGGTGGAAATGACATTTTCTAGTTCTCAAGAACTGATTTTACTTGACCATAACAGTCACTGCACAGGTCCTCAGTTTGTCTCCTTAGTCTCTGAAGGACTGAAAGCAGAGCTCTGGAAGATGGTTCACTCGCTTTACCATTACAAAGAAAAGTTCTCCCATGGTCTTCAAGACTGGTCTTGCCTTCTGGGAGCATGCCCCAAATGACAAGCTAATCACAGGGAGAGTCACACCACACACTTCCCATGGAAGGGCCTCATTAAGAACACTGAGGGATGAGCCAAGCTGGTCTGAATAAATGTAATGCTACCATCAAAAATGCAGTGTGAAGACAAGGGGTGGGGGTTGGAGGGTGCACAGAGAGTCTCTCAGCCAGTCTGTCAGGGTAGGGCTGTGTAGGAGGCTCCTGGTAACTCAGGAGGGGGCCTTTTGGGCACACTTGAGCACAGGCAGTGAAGAGGCCTATGGATTTCAGATCACTAGTGGCTGGACCTAGGACTGAACATCCTTATCACTTAAATGCCCTTGGGCTAGAGGCAGAAACCCCAGGGATAGTGCATTGTGTTTAAGCAGAAATAGATGAATTTTCCTTGCTAAATAAACACTATGAACAGATTATCTGAAACTTACAGTGTACTCAGAAATCCTATTCTGTCTAGAGTAGTGAACTCTGTTCCTTGACCTCAGAATGATTTTCAGATAGTTTGTAGAACCTCCCAGTAAATTCTTTGGAAAGAATTTGTGCCTGTTGAAAGTTTGTTTTAACTGTACTGGGCCAGTTTAATCCATGAACTCTAAAAAGCCAAGAGAAGCAGGTATCTCAGAAATCTATAGGGGAGAGCTTGCTATGCTCTCAGATGCTTCCAGTGAAGATCAAATCATGTGTTGTGGCCCCACTTGGGAAGCTTCTATGGAAGGAGCAAAGCAAGCATAAACTAATATCTGTTGGGTTTTGTTGTTCAGGTGAACATAAGATCCACTTTATTCCGGGAATGATTGGTCCTTTTCTGGGTGTGACACTGGTCCCACAGCCAGAAGTGCGGAATATTATGATTCCCATCTTTCATGACATGATGGACTGGGAGCAAAGGAAAAATGGCAACTTCAAACAGGTAAGACAACACCTGGCAATGTTAAGGGTGCTCTCCCCTGGAATGGACCCCTTTTGCCCAGGCACGTGATCCAGATGCCTGGCTATAGTTCCAGCGGAAGTAGGCTGTAACTTGGCCATCTTGAGTCCTGTTCAAGGGTTTCCTTTACTTACTGGCCAGAATTGATTTGTGGATTTTCTTCATGAAGTTAGAGGCCAGAAAAGAATCAGAGGAAAGGAATTGAACATCATGTGAAAGGAACTTTATGATCAAGGAGAGAATGACAGACTGTAACCTCCCAGCTTCATTCAGGAGAAGGTCCTGGGAGTGTTGTCTCTTCTCTCTGGAGGTTCCCCAGTGTGTGTGGTCTGGGCATTTCTAAGGCTAGAGCCCAGACAAGATGACTTCTCATAGCCTAGAATTTCACAGACCCCTGCACAGAGGGGTGGGTCCATGAGATGTAAGTCCTTGGCTTCTGACTGACTTCAGGTTGTCCCGCTGTGCAGTTCTTCTGCCACCCCTAAGGTGGAGATGGCCCCTGCCCTTTTATCTAGAGCTCCAGGGAATAGGATTAGTAACAATAGGTAGAAAACAGTGGTAGAAAAGCCAATTTTAGCTAATAAAAGAAATAATTTGCTAGCAACAAGTTATTTGCTGTAAGCTGGCCTGCTTTCAGAGATGGGGAGTTCCTCTTTGCTGGTGGTTCTCAAACAGAAGCTCCCTGTAGGCCTCGAGGAGAAATTTCTACTTTGGCTTGGGGACTATAACCAGTTCCCCACTAAGCTCCCTCCCAACCCTGTGATTCTGGGATGAACCAGCGCTCTTAGAGTGAGTGACTGTAACAGTGAGGAACAGACCAGGCAAACAGTAATTTTTAAATTTACAAAGAGTAAAATTCAGTCTTTGGGATTTACAACTCTGTAAATTTTGGTAAACACATAAAGTCATGTAACCACTACCACAGTCAAGATTTTTTTAATTCCTAAAAATTCCATCTTGTTGCCCCTTTGTAGTCAAACCCTTCTCTTCCCTTTAACCATGGCAACCATTGATCTATTCTCCTTCAGTATGTGTGCCTTTTCCAGAATGTCATGTAAAGGGAATCATGTAGACTGTAGCCTTTTGAGACTGACTTCTTTCACTTAACATAATGCCTTTGAGAGATTCATCCATTTTGTTAAATGTATCAGTTTTTCTATTGCTGAGTAGTATGCCATTGCAGTTTATTCATTCACCATTTGAAAGACATTTGGGTTATTTACACTTTTTGGTGATTATGAATAAAACTTCTGAAAAACTTTTCTTTACAGGTTTTGTATGAATATAAACTTTCATTTTTCTTAGGTAAATACCTAGGAGTAGGATTGTTGGGTATTGTGGTAAATGTATATTTAACTTTATAAGCTATCAAACTGTTTTCCAAAGTGACTATACCATTTTGAAATACCTACAGCAGTGTATGAAAGTTCCAGTTGATCCATATACTCATCAGAATTTGATATTATCTCTGTTTATTTTAGCCATTCTAATAGGTGTATAGTTGTATATCACTGTGGTTTTAATTTTCACTTCCCTAATGACTAATGATGCCGAACGTCTTTTAATGTGCTTATTTGCTATCTTTGTATCTTCTTTGGTGAAATGATTTTATTCAAAACTTGTGTTCATTTTTAATTGGGCTGTTTGTTTTCTTATTGTTGAGTTTTTAGGGTTCTTTTTATATTCTGAACATAAGTCCTTTGTTGAATATATGATTTACCAATATTTTCTCTTAGCTTGTCTTTTCATTTACTAAACAATGTCTTTCACAGAACAAAAGTTTTTAATTTTTATTCAGTCCAATTGATCATTATTTTTCTTGTATGGATCGTGCTTTTGGGATCATATATGAGAACTCTTTGCCTAACCCAGGACCAAAAAATTTTTCTCTTTTGTTTCTTCTAGAAGTTTGATAATTTTACATTTAGATCTATGATCTGTTTTGAGGTAATGTTTGTATAGGTGTGAAGTATAGGTCAAGGCTTTTTATTTTTCCTTTTTACATGTAGATGTCCAGCACCTTTTGTTGAAAAGACTATATTCTTTGTTGAAAATCAGTTGACCATATGCATGTGGTTCTCTTCCTGGACTCACTAGTCTTTCCATCGATCTATATGTCTTATCTGTCACCATACCACATAGTCTTTATTATGGTAGCTTTATAGTCTTAAAATTAGGTTGTGTGAATCCTCTGACTTTGTTTTTTTTTTCAATATTGTATTAGCTATTCCAATTCCTTTTCTAATAAATCTTAGAATCAGCATGTCAGTATCTATAAAAATTCCTGCTTGGATTTTGGTTGGGATTGCATTGTAATCTATAGATCAAATTGGGAAAATTGATATCTTAATAGTACTTAATAAATACTTCTAGTCCTTGAAGACATTATATCTCTCCATTTATTTAGGTGTCCTTTGATTTCTTTCATTAATGTTTTGTAGTTTCAGCATACAGATCTTGCACATGTTAGATTTATATGTAAGTATTTTCTGGGTTTTTTGGTGCTATTATAAATTATACTGATTTAAACTTTTAAATTTTCAGTTGTTTGTTGCTATTATGTAGAAATACAATTGCTTTGTACATTAACATTGTATCCTCCACCCTTGCTAAACTCACTTATTAGTTCTAGAAGCTTTTTTGTAGATTCCTTGTGATTTTATATTTAGATAATCCTATCACCTGTGAAAAGACACAGTTTTATTCCTTCCTTTCTAATCTGTAAGCGTCTTATTTCTTTTTCTTGCCTCATTGCACTGGCTAGGGCCTCTGGTCTGATGTTAAATAAGAATGATAAAAGTAGACATCCTTGCCTTGTTCTTAATCTTAGGGGAGAGCATTCAGTGTTTCACTGAAGTATGATGCTAGTTCTAGGTTTTTCATAGATGATCTCTATCTTGAGTAAATAGTATTTAAGATAAGAATCCATTTTTAGAGTGTGAAGCTCTGTTGCCTTCAGAACTTCAGGAAATAATAACTTCAAACAGAAAAGAACTGTTGCTTTTCTATGTTGCCACAACATGTGCCTTCTAATTGTGCAAAATGCACAACTGCCTGATGAGAGAACCTGGTTACCAAGAAGTAGATGACATTGTGGAACTGCACCATGGGTCATCTGAGTCTACTAAAAGAAGAGCTGGGCTGTACTTAACCATCACTAACACTGAATGAGGAAGGTTAGCTTTGTGGAAGACTAAGTTGGAGCTCATTTGGCTCACACTTCAAGACTCAGCTGATGGGTAGCATTTTTTCCTCCAATAAGACTGTCATGAATAACTGATATCCAGCAAGCCATGTAAACCTCATTGTCCCTGGTTAAAAAAATCTTGCTGCTGCTTCCCTTTGCCATTACATATTTTAAAAGAGTAGTCTACTCTTTTCATCCCCACATTTCCACTTCCCACCCTCTGTCAGTTCAGTCTAATGTATATTGTGCACCCACTTTTGTTGACATTGCTCTCTTGAATAACTTTTTAATCATTAAAGTCCAATTGACTTTTTGGTCTTGGTTCTAGTTGTGCTTTCCACAGCTTTGGCTCTATTAACTCCTCCCCTACTTCTTACCACCTACTATAAATACTTCTTCTAATTATAAAAATAATACTTATTTAATATAGAAAAATTAAAATGCAAATAAGCTATAGTGAAAAGATTTAACTCATAATTGTACTGTTAGTAACTTGTGGGGGAGAGGGGCTAGGCACGTCTTTTTTTCCCAGTGCATAGAGTTTTTTAAGTTAAAAAATGGAATCATTGTGTACATTGTTTTTTTTGGAACCATTGTGCATATTGGTTTTTAATCTCCCTTTTTTAGTAGCACCTTGTCATCACTATCCTTCATGTCAGTTAATGCTTCTCTGCACCACACTGTCAGTTTAGAGGCTATGTGGTATTCCATTGCATAGCTTGGACCACAGTGTACTTAATCAGACTCCTAGGTTTTGTGGGGCTTTTGGTTTTTTTGTTTGTTTATTTGTTTTTTGGCTGTGCCCTGTAGCTTGAGGGATCTTAGTTCCCCAACCAGGGATCGAACTGGGGCCCACAGCAGTGAAAGCACCAAGTCTGCCAACTCCTAACCACTGGACCACCAGGGAATTCCCAGTCTCATAGTTTTAGGAACTTAGGTTCATTCCAAATTTTTGCTGTTAACATTACAAAAATCATATCCATTTTAAGTTACTTTCTTAGGTAAATCTCTCACCTGTAATTGTTGTATCAAAGAGTAAAAACATTTCTTAAGTTTTTACAGCACTATGTCTCTCCAACAACCTCTGTTGTCTGTAGACTACTCAGACCTCAGGCCACTTTCTGTGTGTGCCCCATCTAAGCAGTGCCCATGCTGAGCTGTGTTAGCTGTTATCCCTGCCTCCTCTACCAGATGATGAGTTATTGGGGCCAGGACCATTTCTTGTGCTTTTATTTCTTAGAACCCATGCCTGAGACAAGGTGGGTTCATAAAGATGAAAATCAAAACTAACATTCATTGAGCACTTCCCAAGAGCTAGGGCACAGTGACACTGAAGAGGAATGTTAACCACCATTACCATTTCATAAATGCAGAAATTTAGGCATAGGTAAATATTTTGTACAGAAGTAGGCAGCTGGTTATGTCACAGGACAAATGTTTGTTGAATGAATAACAAGGTGTCACTTCAGGAATATTGGTTTTATAAAATAAAACTCCACAGACCTGAAATCATCAGTATTACCAATTATGACATGATATATCTGAAGAACTTAGCATTTGTTTAACTTAGAGACATTGATTTTGCATACATTGATCTTCAGTGTCCCATTTTGGATTTCTCAATTTTTCTTAGTAACTTCTTCCTTTATCAGCACTGCAGGGAGTGAGGAAGTAATGTCCCTGAATCCTTCCATCACCAGCTCCTTTGCCTAATACAGACGTTCTTACACTTGAATAGACATCAGAACAACCCGGAGGGCTTATTAAAACACAGACTGCTACCCCGCAACCCCTGAGTTTTTAATCCAGTGGAGCCTGAGAATTTGTATTTCTAACAAGATTTCTGGTGACTTGATGCTTTTGGCCCAGGGACCCATTTTGAGAACTCCAGGGAACTGCTGCACCCACATTTGCGCTGTTGTACTCTCTGCTGCTCCAGGTCCCTTCCCCAACTTTGCCCTGTTCTGGAAAGCACAACCTGTACCTGCGTGTGTGATGAGAAATCCCAACCTGACTTTACATGACCCCAGCAGGCAAGTCCCTGCTGGTGCCTTTTCTCCACACGGAGAAAGGCAGATGGCCTCGATCCCTAAGGACCTCTGATCTCAGACTTTGTATTTCCTCTGGAAAGTATATTCAAGCAGCTGACTGATTAGGCCAAACATAAATGTACAACAGTCTCCATCCTGGCCATACCAGACCACTATAAAAGGGCCATATGTATTCATCCATTCTTATTTTCTGCTGATAGGGTTTCAGAAACCGTAACTGCCTTTGATGAATTTCCTAATTCAATTATTAATTTAATATTTCACCGTCTTAGGATTCTGGCCCTATGTGGAGTGAAAAAATGCTTTTGTTATAGCTCATTATTAAATGCAACCATGCCACTTTTTGTCTATATAAAAATCTGTATAAATAATTGCACAATACCACATTTTAAAGGCTAATGAACAGTTTAAAAGATTTTTATCTCACATCACTTACAACTAATTTCTCACCTCAGAGTATATGCATTGAGGCCTGTTAGAGAAGTGGCTTAACACTGTTGAATGCCTTGCAGATTAGTGGGGTAGGAATGAATGCAGTATTGCTCCTTATGGTTTAAGAATCCAATAGCAAGTGCAAGGGGCTCCAGTGACGAGGCAGCGGCAGGGGCAGCAGCTCCAAGGGCTTTAGGTCCTGTGAGGACAAAGAATAGAGCCTTTTATCCTGACGGGGACTCTCTGAAGGAAACACATCTCCCTCAGCCCAGACTAATGCCAGCCATTAAAGTGAGGACCAGCCTCCCAAAGCAAGCTTTCTTTGTGGCTGGCTGATAGAGGGTAAAGTTCTAACCAAATGTATTTTATACATACCAATTCCTTTGAATGAACATTTTTTAAGAAAGAAAAACACTTGACAAAGGCCTCTTTTGGATCCGAAATACTTCTCTCACCAGAGAGTCCTTGCCTTTTGCCCCTAGGGAAAAGAGTATCTGAGACATATGTGTAAGTTCCAACTCATTTAAACCACTAGAGTGGGAGCCCTTCCTGATTGGGGAGGCAGGGTGGTTTCTCAGTGCTGTAGATGAGATCCTGCCTTCTCTAGGATTTATTTGGTGCAGGGAAAAAATCAGGAAGCAGTTCCCCACCATCCTCACCTATCACAGGGGCTGGATTTCCCATCCTTCCTCTGAGGTCACTTTGGGTTTACAAAATCTCTGCTTCCCTCTAGGTGGAGGCCGAGCTGATTGACAAGCTGGACAGCATGGTGTCAGAAGGGAAAGGCGATGAGAGCTACAGGGAGCTCTTCGGCCTTCTGTAAGCTGCTTCAGCCCCAAGTACCTCACGTTGGGAGAGGGGGTGAAGTGGGCTAATGAAGGGTAGCGGTGCAATCTGCACTGGGCAGGCTTCAGAGGGTGTGTATCAGGAGAGACCAGGGTTGTTCCTGGTGGTAGCAGTGCTCACCTTCTGTCTACAAGAAAGTGACATCATGACAGCAGGCTCTCTCAGGGATTGCCATAGTTGACTAAAGATGTAGGGACGGGTGATAACTCTGAGCTCTTGGATTTGCTGATAGCAAAAGGATCATCGTATATCTTCATACCATGTACTGTATCTAGTTGGGCAAACAGTTCATGGGGACTCAATGAGGGCTCAAGGCTGACATTTCGGGGTGGGGGGAGGGAGGGAATTAAATTTCTGCTTTGTAAGATTGTACAATCAGTTTGAAAAACACTGCCATGAATTTTGTGACTTGAACAAATTATACCCCCTTCCAAACCAGTTTCCATTTGTGAAACAGGTTGGTTGTACTGACTGACGTCAGGGGTCCCAGGTCCACCAGCTGTGGCTTCTGTCTTGTGTTGATGGAGGCCAAGAGACCTTACAGGACTAGCCACAGGGCTAAGCCCAAAGGAAAGACTCAGGAGAGCCATGGTTCTCCCAGAGAGATAGTAAAGTTGGGTATTTTATCTTCATAAAAAACAAAATTTTAAGACATTTACAGCTCTAGAGCCCTCTCCTATCTCACTCATTATCTCTAGCTTTGAGATTTTCTTTATTTTAGTGACATTTTTAAGATAAGCCTGTAATGTATTTTCTAATAATAATACTGTACAGTTGCTTAGAACTTTACAGTGTACAAAATTTGTTGACATATCTGATTTAATCCTCACAACACACCTGTGAGGTGGGCAAGGCAGATATTATCCTGAGGAGTAGGGGTGATGACACTGAGCTCAGAGAAGTGGTAACATGGCCTCAGTTGCATGGCCAGTAAGAAGCAGCTCTGGGGGTACAGCCCAGATATTCCAGTTTCAAGAGGGGGAAATCTTCCTGCTACACCCTGCCTACTTTGTTCCTTGATGAGTCATGCAATAAAATGTGAATTCATTTGAAATTTAAGTAATTTTAATTTGTGAAAATGAATCCATCCTTTAGTACTTCTCTTTTAGCTGAAGATGTTTCTAATTGTGGAAATAAGGAAGAGAAATCTCTTCCTAAGCCACTGACTGATGATTTTACTATGAAGGAAAATGCACAAAAATAACTTGCTATTAATAATTACCTGACCAAATAGTGTTACATATACACTGTTCACGTCTGAGAACTGAAAGCCACTGATAACCAAGGAGCAGCATTTCCCAATTTGTGTTTGGGGAAGATGTTTGTAGGTATGCTGTGGGGAGGTGGGAGTGGATCATGGGCTAATCAGTTTAGAAAAAACTCAGTTAAATAAAATCGAACAGGCCTCTGTATTATAGGACTTCTCAAAGCCTTTAATATTTAGAAAGATGTGAAAACTCTCTAAAAGGAAGGTGTGGTGATCAGCATCTTCCATGCTTTTTTGCTCACAGAACACCTCTCTCTGTCCTCCAGGACAGCAGAGCTCTGTAGAACGGAGTTTGGGAAATGTGAACACAGTGGCTTTTTCCACACAGCTCAGAGGTGAAAGACAATGGTCCTACCTTCTCGCTCTAGTAAATGGGTCACATGGAAACCCTCACTCTCCCAGAAGCCTCTGCTCAAGTTAGATGCTGTGTGCAAGGAAGACAGTTGTCATCATTGCAGTGTTAACAGCAGTCAGGCTGTGGGTGTGAGTTCCCAGTGCTGGGTCCCTGGCTGAGCCTTCCACTCTAGGTGACTTTCATGACCTTAGGGAGCTAGGGACAGTGTGCAAAGGGATCAGGAGTGAGACCTTGACCTGAGACAATCACTAGAGCAAACAGAAAGAGTCCATCCAGGTCATCGTCCCCTAGGAGAGATCTGTGAAAAGGCAGAGGATCTCAGAAGCCAGGCTCTTTGAAGAAGTCAGAGGCTACCTGGAGGCGACAGGAGCATGGGCTGGCAAGTGAGAAAAGCACCTTGGCATTTAGCTCTTGGCTCTGGCACATTTTACATGGGAGTATCCCATGACAGTGAAGATGACAGTGTAACTCCTGGACTCACTGTCCTTCACGCTGGGCCCTCAAGACTGGTTGGAATCTTTCCCTTGGTTTACATGAAAACGTTGCTTAGTATGTTTGCTGAGGATGGTTCTAAGCAGTGATAGAGGCAGCCAGCCAATTGGCAAAGCCAGGTCTATCCCTCAGTGGACTCTTACTCCGCTGCTTCTTCAGAACAGATCTCACAGTGTGTACACCTAAAAGGGCTGGGGCTTTGAAACCGCTCCCTCAGTTCGGAACTTGCACAGGAGAATGGAAGACGTGTTCATTGGTTGCTGGCCAGTTCAGTAATTGCTTTGTCTTTGCTTTCTGCTGCATGGAGTAGAACCCAGCTGTTTGGGCCCTACCCCAGGTAAGACTGCAGTGTGGTAAGTCTGCCGTCTCCAGATCCATCACAGGCCCCACGGGCTCTGGGACCTTACTCTGGTGCCCAAGGAAGGCTCATGCATTGTGCATTGTGTTTGCTTCCACCAATAGCCTGCTGGAGAAAGTTGAACAGGAAACATGGCGCGAGACCGGCATTTCCTTTGTAACCTCGGTCACCCGCCTCATGGAACGCCTTCTTGACTACAGGTATCTTCTCAGGAACCTACCTGACCTCTTCTCTGGTTAGATGCTCTCCCCAGCAGGAGGATCCCCTGACCTTAAAATTGAGACCTCGTGGCCATGAGAGGTAGGACTGTTCTGGTGTTGTGTGCCATCACCAGTCATTAGGAATCTCCTGATGGCCAAGGAGAAAGAGGAAGAAAGCCTTCTTCTAGGGGTAGGCCAGGGCTTCCTGGGCTTACCCCCGATATGTGGGCATGTGTACCCAGGAGGTATCCCAGGGACATGTAGCCTTCTGGCTTTTCATCCAGAAAAGTCAAGGCTCAGAGGAATGGGCACAGCAGAGAGGAAGAGAAAGGCTGTCTCCAGAGCAAGTTAGGTCCTTAGTGCAGACCTTCCTCAGAGCCATGTGGCAGATGGGCAGGAAAACATCACCTGGTACAGAAGTGTGACCCAGGAGGACTTTCATTTGGTTTTTCCAGGGAAGAGGGACCCAACTTTTCCATGCCTCCATTCTTTGTGTAAAATCTGTTTATTTCTGTCCCTTGATCCTGGCCATGAGCAGGTTAGAGGAGGTAGCCTGTGAGCTCAGAGATCTTTATGATACATTCAGTCTGGGAGTTCATGTGAAATTCATTTTTTCGTGAAAGCCTGCCTTCTCAGTCATATCATGGCTTTTGACTTAGCCTAAAAGTAACAATAATGCTACCATTGCAGCCTTATTTATTCTGTCAGTAGAGTTCAGGTGATAGCTAAGAGTGCCTTTTGGGAACCTAGAGGAAGGTGATAAGGAATGAGGAGGAATGATAGAGGAAACCCAGACCCAAGCAATAGTTGTCTTCTCTGTGCTACATGTCATGCAGATGCCAAGGGAGAGCATCTGGGACTCCAGCTAGCTGCGTGTACAGGAAGCTTCTTGCTGGATTCACCAGCCTGGTTCTCATTCTCTTTCATGCCTTTGTGCTAGGCCTTTCTCCTCCCCAGAGGAGCTTGGCTTTGACCAGTCCCTGCCCTCCCTTGGCAAGGATTCATCCTCAGTGTTCCCGCTGTTCTGTGTCTGGCAGGCCAGCCACGACCCCTCCTAAACCCAGCCCTACTCAGCATGAATGCAGCTCAGCTCTGGCCGAAGCTACCCCTAAATCAGGAAAAAAGCTCCAAACCCACTGCTCCTAGTTAGAGGGGATTCCAAAGACTAGTGCACAGGAAGGACACTATAGGGAGAAAAGCGAATGAGATTATGTACATGGCAGCCATGCCGTGGTTGCTGTGGCCACAGGGTCCTGAAGGTATGTCCCTAGAGTAGAGTGTCTTGGCTTCTATGAAACACTGTCCTACAAAATGAAAACTGCCCTTTAAGGAAAGCTCTGTGCCTCCCCTTTTGGAAACTTGAGGACTTAACCTTCTACTTTACTGACATACTCTTTTGTGCTGAAGACATTGGTAGGTGTGACTTAATGCCCTGATATAGCATCTGGGCTCTACACTCTGCCACCAGAGCAAGGGGTCTAGTTGAACAGAGATCTTTGAACCCTAGGAGTGGGTCCAAAGCTTAGAGGGAGCTCACAGTACAGTCTCATCTGTGGAAGAAGTTTCTGTTGGAGAGCATCCTCATCTGGGGTTTGGACATACTAATGCCTCAGTGACACTGCAGGTCTCTGTGTTGTCCCAGAGGCACCACTTTGTGCATTCATCTGTGCTCTCCCTTCCAGGGATTGCATGAAAGGAGAGGAGACAGAGAATAAGAAGATCGGCTGCACTGTTAACCTGATGGTGAGAGAATATGGGCTCTTCCTCCTCTCTGCCTCGTAGTGTGGCTTCTGTGCACCCTGTGATTGGCCTGTCCTTTCTACAGTACATGGCTATAAGCCTAAGGGGTTTTTTTGGTTTTTCGTTTTTTATTTGGTTGCTCTGGGTCTTAGGTGTGGCAGGCGGGCTCCTTAGTTGCAGCAGGCAGGCTCTTTAGTTGCGGCATGTGAACTCTTAGTTGCAGAATGCATATGGGATCTAGTTCCCTGACCAGGGATCAAACCCGGGTCCCCTGCATTGCGAGCACAGAGTCTTAACCACTGTGCCACCAGGGAAGTTCCAAGCCTAAGGGTTTGAGTCAGGACATCAGCTCTGTTACTGGTATCTTGGAAACTTGCACCTCATCACTCACATTCCTACTTGGGAAAGGAATGAAATGAGCTTCTCTTTGGACAGAGCTCTAGCCTGGCCTCTTGGCAAGGTCCCGCCAACCCTGACATACTCTTATTTCCAGTCTGCCCTGGTATTCTTCCTCTGTCTCATCACTCAGGGCTCCTGCAGATCTGCCAGAGGTTTCACCCACAGCAGGTGTGCCTTCTGGCTGGTCCCTTCTCTTCCTGGTGCTGGCTACCTCCACGGCCTGCCTTCTGCCTCCTGTCCAGCACACCCAGGGTTTTGGCCAACTGCCTGGAGTTCAGAGATGGCCTCCACAGGCAGCAGCCTCTCCCATCTTCATTTATATTTCCTTCTCTCTTACAGAACTTTTACAAATCTGAGATTAACAAAGAAGAGATGTATATCCGCTATATCCATAAGCTTTGTGACATGCATTTGCAGGCCGAAAACTACACAGGTAAGTGGGAAGAGGAAGCTACGCCTCCCCATGAGGACTGACTGGACATACATGCACAGCTGGCAGAGAAAGGCTCTGAGCTGGTGCCTCCCAGATTTTAGCAGAGTGTCAGGACCCATGATGCCCATCACCTCACTCCTTTCCCTCAACTCCTTTGTAATGTGGTGGAGAAAAAGCAGGTGGAACTTCCACTTGTGCCTTGCTGCCCAAAGCTCTTCCACTCTCCTTGCCTCCTATTCACCCGCTCTGAGGCCTCAAGGGTGACCTCCAAATTCTGGTGTGCCAGGTTCAGAGCATCCTGAGCTCACTGTCCCTCTTCATGAGCAGAACTTCTCTGAGGACCTTCACAGCTGGAACTAAGTGAGGCCATAACACAGGAACATCAGCCTAACCCTGGGACTTCCAGAACTTGCTGGCAGACCTGCCTTGCAGTCTGGGCTCCTCCCCTGCAAGTACACAACAGCCCCACATTGAGCTCCCAGTGGAGAGTATGGAGAATGTTCACCTTAACTTTCTGACAGACCAGACAGGGACCCTTTCACTGTATCTACAATTTAATACATTACTACGGCCTTTTCTAAAAGAACAAATTTAAAAGCATTTCAACCTACCTGTCATACTCTGTTTACTGAGTGCCACTGTGAGTCAGAATGATATGTGTATCCATGTGTGTCCTGCCTGATTACCTTGTATCATAGTTCCCCCAAAATAGCCACTTCTTCACTGTGGTGACCAGCCATCACATCTTAGCCCTTGAGCCATAGGACTTGAATTTGTGTGATAGACCAGGAAATTCAAGCTATTCTTGTCCACAGCATTATGAGAATTAGATGAATTTGTAGAAACACAGAGTCCTCCTTCCTTATTTTATGTTAGATGTTAATGAGTGTTTTGCATAGATTCCACCTTTCCTGACACAGCTTGGCAAGAATTAAATCTGAAATGACTGGGATGAACCTGCCATTCTCTGCGTCCACTTCCACCCATGATCACAGCAGCCCTTTGAGAGGGCAGTGAAGTGATAGACTGAAAAATTCCATGTATCAATAGAGGGATTTACTAAACTCCTGGAGGACTGGGCCATCACTGAGAGGCTATGTCAGGAATTTGGACAGAGAGAGGGTACTGAGCCTTGCCTCTGGTGGCCTCAGGAATAACATCTGAAAAGAATATTGGCAGGGAAGAAAAGGATCTCACATGGTTTTCTAAGTTCTACAGGGAGGCCTTGAGGGCCTCATGGGCTTGTTCCCAGTGAGAAGGGGCTTCACAGCTCCAGTGAGGAGGCACGTATATCCCTGGGCAGGAGGGTCCAGTAGCCAGAGCATAGGCAGAGCGCAAATGTGAGCAGGAGCCTGGAAAGTGGCTGCAGGCAATATACCTGGCTAAAACTGGAAGTGGGTCACTAGATAATTTGAAAAGAAATTCTTCATAGTCATGGGGAGCAGATTTGAATAGGGCCTTGAAGGCCAGGCAGAAGCTAGAACTAATTAACTTGCTAGTAGGAGATGCCCACTAAAACTGAGCAAATAGAACAGGAAAGAGCAGACCGTGTCATGGGACCATGAGCCACAGCTGTAACTCAGTCTGACTGACTCTTTGGGATTTAGGAAGCCACAGTATTTAGCTGCGGTTGTTCTGTAAACCCTCTCCAACTATTCCACATGTATGGGAGGTGTCACAGGGCCCCGCCCTGGGCCCAGCATCCACTTTAGCTTCCTCCAGGAATGGAGCCCATCACACAGTTATCACCGTACATACTCCTTCTCTCTGGTCCTTTTAGAAACGGTCAAGAAGGAGAAAGGGTCATTCCCAGGGCCATGCTGAGCTCAGAAAATGGAGCTGGAGACATTGAGGCTGGCTTCAGGAGGGCTGAGAAAAGCCTTAGTCAGTGCTTACCCCTCAGAGACAGTTCTGAAAAGGTTGGAAAAGAAGCTCTAGTCAGTTGAGCAAATAGGAACCCAAGAACTCTCTCTGACATGACAGTGTGTCCCAGAGCAAAGCAACCTGTACACAGACCCCCTAGGTACCTGAGCCATACTTTATCTAGCGCCCAGAGCAGGTGACCAGGCTGAGGGAGGAAGGTGTCTACTAGGATCTTTGGTTCCTTCACGCTGTGTTCACGGGCTATTTGCTGGCTGGACAGCCCCTCTATCTCAGCTTTGGTATCCAGCATCCCTGATCTGGGCTGCACATGCCTTGCGCTGGCATGCTGCTTAGCCTGGTCCCTTGGCACCTGGCTGCCCCTGGACCTCCATAGCCCCTGTCCCCACAGAAGCTGCATTCACTCTGCTCCTCTACTGTGAGCTGCTACAGTGGGAGGAAAGGCCACTGCGGGAATTCCTCCATTACCCATCCCAGACAGAGTGGCAGCGGAAAGAGGGACTGTGCCGCAAGATCATCCACTACTTCAACAAAGGCAAGGTGGGTGTTATTAGGCAAGGCTTTGAGCGTCTCAGCTTCTACTGTACTACATGGCATCTTAACGCTACAGGGATGGCAGCAGCTGCAGAGGGTACTGTGTCGGGTGGTGAGGGGGTGGAGGCCCATATGTGTGCGTTAGATTTGGAGGCAGCATGAGTTTCTCTGGGGAAAAAAAATAACAGCTTAATTCTGTGGCTTGGAAGCCAATTCCAGATTGGGGATGTAAGAGACAACCCCACGTACCAGCTTTGCACATCTGTAAATACTAATGCTCCAACAGCAGGGGCTTTGGGCCCCCTGCTTATATTTATTAGATTTACTTAAATTATTGTAGCTTTCTGCTCTGCTATAGAAAATGTGAGCTGTAAAAATTAATGGATTCTAACCACAGCCAACGGAGGCCTGTACTGCCTCTTACGGGTACGTGTTCTTGTCTTGGATTTCCCTTCCTTACAGCATAGTCTGGGCTCCTCTCATTGGGGTTATTCTCTATTAAACTTGATTCTGTGGAATTAGCAGGCATTGTCAGCATTGGTTCAGACTTCCTTGGGACTTCCCAGCCATTCTGCTCCAATCTCTGGGAGAGCTCCTTGTGGGGCGCTCTGACCCACCTATGGCCCATACACTGGAAAGGCTGGGCTTGTGTAACTTGTTGAAGCTGTTCTCTCATTACTCAGCTTTGAGCATGTTAAAAAGCTGAAACAAGATTGTTCAGGGAGCTATAGTGGCTGAATTCCATACATGAATGGAAATTGGTTTTTTAAAATAAGCTTTTTTATCATAAAAAAGAAAGATTTAAACATTAATAACTTCTGCCCATAAATCAGAAAACATTCATCAGTTTTACACAACATGAGAGACGTTTGTTCATCAAAAACATTCACCCATGTAGGGAACGCATTGGTAAGCAGGAACCTTTCCAAAACCTCAGGAGCTCTCATTTCACCTGGCCCAGAAAGGAGACCCATGCTTAGCTGTCAGCCAGCCACACATGACTGAGCCACAGTGCCAGCCCAAAGCCTCCTCTCCTTGCTGGTCCAGAGATGGACGGAGGGCCCCATGCCAGCACACTTTTAGGTCTGTCTTCCTGGCAGCCAGCCCACCTGGAGCTGCCACCTACCCATATGCCCAGCGAGCCCTCCCAGCTCTGAGGGAATGGCATAAGCATGGTGTGAGTGTGCATGAGTGTTGTTAGTATATTAGCTTATTTTTCTTTCCATGGGCATAGAGTACAGAGTAGAGTTATGCTTATCTGATTGAGCCCAGCAGTGGGACACGTGAGCATTAATGGTCCCCTTTTCACCCCACACTACAGTAGTGTTAAGAAAGCAGGTTTAAAGGTTAGTATGAACAAGGGAAGGTAATGCAAAACCTGCCTGAGTATTGTGGATAAGCAGGAAGGGGAGAAGGACTGGGAGGCTCCGTAGGCTACCTTGTCAGGGATCTCCCCCTCCTTCTAGCAGCCCTGCCTTTGGTGTGAATTGCTGGGGGAGCAGCTTCTGTGCTGAGAACAGACCACTCAGTGAGCCCTTTCATGAGCTCATCCTCAAAGGGGTGTTTATCACAACCATTCTCTTGGGCTCATACAGAAGGTCCAACTTTTCTGTTTCTGTACCTCATACCTGACAGAACCAGTGGATAGGGCTAACCAGTTCTCTTGAAAGCATTCAGGGTTTTTTTACTAATGGCTCCAGAAAAGCAAAACCTGTCTGATGCAAGAAAAGTGCTCCTGGGCTTCCCTGGTAGCGCAGTGGTTAAGAATCTGCCTGCCAATGCAGGAGACACGGGTTCGAGCCCTGGTCCGGGTAGATCCCCACATGCCACGGAGCAACTAAGCCCATGCACCACAACTACTGAAGCCCACGTGCCCTAGAGTCCGTGCTCTGCAACAAGAGAAGCCACTGCTATGAGAAGCCCACGCACCACAACAAAGATAGCCCCCGCTCTCCACAGCTAGAGAAAAGCTGGTGCGCAACAATGAAGACCCAGCACAGCCAAAAATAAAATAAATAAATAAATTTTTAAAAAAAGAAGGAAGGGGAGGCATGAAGATGAGAGCTGGTCCTTCATTTCAGGGAAGAGGGAGTAGACAGAAAGGGAAGCTGGGAGGAGGCCTCTGACCCCTAAGGCATACAGACCATCAGGACCGAACCAACCCTCCATGTGGGGGTGGGCTTGGGCTCTACTGCTGAGGGCTGCTATTGTTCACACTCCTTTGAAGGAATGAGTCTGTTGCTTCTAAAATGTTGTGTGTAGACAGAAGTACAAGGACTGACAGTCTGGAGTCCCAGGCTTTTGCCTTCCTTTCCAGTTTGAGTAGAGTGAGCCAAGTCAGTACAACTTTTGTGCCATCCCTGTCAGTGGGGGCAACAAGGATGTATAAACACACATCTGCCCAAGCTGGTAGAAGTGATTGGATTTCAGACACTGGTTAGTAGTTGTGTAGTTGGCTTTGCCTCCTGCCAGAAGGAAGGAAACCAAGAGAGAAGATGTAGATGGGATGCATTGTATCTGCAGGGCGTTCCCTCCCTGTGTTCCGAGGTAGCTCTCAAAACCCCCAGCATTCCAGCATAACCCTCAAGGCTGACAGAGTGTCCTGGCTCACCCTTGGGGGTTGGGGGGGCAGGCTTGGAGCAGCAGGGCTACAAATTAGGGCAGAGATGCCAGCAAGGCAGATAAGCATTGATCCTAATAGAGTAGAACTGCTTTACTGGGAGCTACTGTCAGCAGACAAAGCGCCTTTAGCCTCACATGGGTTCCTCATCACCTAAGTGAGCAGTTCCCCATGGGGCGCTCCTTACAGGCTGGCTAGCAGTCTGCACACAGCTCAGCTGCTTCGCCAGACCCCTTGGATCTTCCTGCCGGGCAGACCCTCCTGTGGACCCTTCACTGAAACCTGCCCAAGCAGCACTTGGAGCCAGAGAGAGGACAGACATGTGCCCCCTTAAAAGCTGTGATGTGGGGGTACAAGAGGCTTTCTAGCTCACTGAGGCAGAGGCATTGTATCGGAGCTATTTAAAATTCTCTTTGGTTTGTTTCAACATTTTTAATTGGTCCTGCAGTTCAATCCATATGGCGTTAATTTCTTCAAAGGATAAGAAACACAGTCCTGGGCTTCCCTGGTGGCGCAGTGGTTGAGAATCCGCCTGCCAATGCAGAGGACACGGGTTCGAGCCCTGGTCCAGGAAGATCCCACGTGGTGCAGAGCAGCTAAGCCCATGCGCCACAACTGCTGAGCCTGCGCTGTGCAGCCCGCGAGTCACAACTGCTGAGGCCCGCGCGCCTAGAGCCCGTGCTCCGCAACAAGAGAAGCCACTGCAATGAGAAGCCTGCGTACCACAGCGAAGAGTAGCCCCCGCTCACAGCAACTAGAGAAAAAGCCCGTGCACAGCAACGAAGACGCAATGCAGCCAAAAATAAATTAATTAATTAATTAATTTTTTTTAAGAAAGAAACACGGTCGTGAATAAAACAGTATTGTCCTTCTCCCTGATGCTATTCCAAATCTATTTTTTTATACAGTCCTTATTAAACATTCATACTGAAATATTGATGGGTGAAATTATAGTATGATATCTGATATTTGCTTCCAAAACTATGGGGAGGAGTAAGTGGATGAGATATTTAATGATACAAGACTGGCCATGAGTTGGTCATTGTTGAGGTTGGGTGATGAGTACCTAGGGGTTCATAGTTCCATGTTTCTATATGTTTAAAATTTTCCTATAATAAAAAATTTTAATTAGTACTTAGAAGTTGGGGAGAAGAGCCTGGCTAAAATGTCAAGTAAACCTTTGATTCCCAATCTCACCAAGAGAGAAAGCACTGTATTAAAAAGAGGAGGAAATGGACAATATTGCCCCTTATTGAAGGCCACTGTTAGATGAGCCTGTCACCATAATAGGAGCCACACCACGGAAACAGCCCGAGACATGATTAAGCAAGGATTATCTGAAGCCTGCTCTAAGATTTGAATATTTCTGTAAAGGAAATTATCAGACCTACTACCAAGCCCTTGGGTAGCTACTTCCTACTTAGCTTCCAGACTTGTTTCTAAGCTTAAATGATCTTAATATAAAAGTCATTGTTTCCTTCATTAACTCATTAAATAAATCTTTATTGAGTACCTGCTCATGACTGGCACTGTTCTAGGCTCTGAGGATAAAGGATATAAACAGGATCCCTGCCCTTATGCAGCTTATCATCTAATTGAGACTAATACAACATAAAAGTAAATACTTTTTAGCCCAGAAATAAACCCACTCACCTATGGTCAATTAATCTTCAGGCAAGAATATACAGTGGAGAAAAGACAGTCTCTTTAGCAGTTGGTGCTGGGAAAGCTTGACGACCGCATGTAAATCAGTGAAGTTAGAAAACTCCCTCACACCATACACAAAAATAAACTCAAAATGGCTTAAAGGTTTAAATTTAAGACATGACAGCTTAAAGCTCCTAGAAGAGAATATAGGCAAAACAATCTCTGACATAAATTGTAGCAATATTTTCTTAGATCAGTCTCCCAAGGCAAAAGAAATAAAAGCAAAAATAAACGGGACCTAATCGAACATACAAGCTTTTGCACAGCAAAGGAAACCATAAACAAAATGAAAAGACAACCTATGGACTGGGAGAAAGTATTTCAAATGATGCAACCGACAAGGGCTTAATTTCCAAAATATACAAACAGCTCATATAGCTCAATATCAGAAACAAACAAACAACCCAATCAAAAAAAGGGCAGAGGGACTACCCTGATGGTCCAGTGGGTAAGACCCCGTGCTCCTAATGCAGGGGGCCCGGGTTCGATCCCTGGTTGGAGAAATAGATCCTGCATGCATGCCGCAACTAAAGATCCCATGTGCTGCAAATAAGACCTGGCACAGCCAAAATTAATTAATTAATTAATTGTTAAAAGAAAAAACATTAAAACAAAACAAAAAATGTGGTTGCACCATTTAAAAAAAAAAGGGCGGAAAACCAAAGTAGACATTTCTCCAAAACAGACATAAAGATGGCCAACAGGCACATAAAAAGATGCTCAGCATCACTAATTACTAAATAAATGCAAATCAAAATTACAGTGAGACATCACCTCAAACTAGTCAGAATGGCCAGCATCAAAAAGTCTACAAATAATAAATGCTGGACAGGGTGTGGAGAAAGGGAACCTCCTACACTGTTGGGGGCAATGTAAATTGGTGCAGCCACTATGGAGAGCAGTATGGAGGTTCCTTAAAAAACTAAAAATAGAGTTAGTTTTAGTTACATGATTCAGCAGTCCCACTCCTGGGCATATATCCAGAAAAGATAAAAACTCTAATTCAAAAAGATACATGCACCTAATGTTCACGCCAGCACTATTTACAACAGCCAAGGCATGGAAGCAACCTGTGTTTGTCAACATATGAATGGATAAAGAAGATGGGGGGAGGGTGTATGTGTGTGTATGTATATATATTATATATATAATGTAATATTACTCAGTCATTAAAAAGAATGAAATACTGCCATTTGCAGCAACATGGATGGACCTAGAGATTATCATACTAAGTGAAGTCAGACAGAGAAGACAAATATTATATATCCATGTGGAATCTAAAAAAATTATACAAATGAACTTATTTACAAAACAGAAACAGACTCACAGACATAGAAAACAAACTTATTGCTACCAAAGGGGAAAGGGTGGAGGAGGGATAAAGTAGGAGTTTGGGATTAACAGATACACACTACTATATATAAAATAGATAAACAACAAGGATGTACTGTATAGCACAGGGAACTACATTCAATATCTTGTAATAACTACATTCAATATCTAGTAATATTGGAATCTGAAAAGAATGTATGTGTGTGTGTGTGTGTATATATGTGTGTGTATATATATATATATATGTGTGTGTGTGTGTGTGTGTATATATATATAACTGGATCACTTTTGTGTACCTGAAACTAACACAATATTGTAAATCAACCACACTTCAATTTGAAAAAGTAAATACTTTTTTTATACAAGATAACTTCAGAGTGATGAAAGAATGGTTGGGGTAGTGCCTGTCCTTGACAAGGTAGTTAGGGAAAGGCCTCTTGGAAGTGGAAACATTTGAGTAGAAACCTGAAAACTATGCCTCAAGCCAGAAAACCAGTGCTATGTGTTCTCCACAAATTGGTTTTGAGCATATGTTCTTTGTGACATACGAGTTGCAGGAGGCCTTTGGTTGTGCCCTCTGATATGTTTGATGTGGGCTTGGGCCATTCCGAGGTTGCCTGAGGTGCTGAAGCGTTTTTCCTATTTCTGATGCAGAGTTGGGAGTTTGGGATCCCACTGTGCAGGGAGCTGGCGTGTCAGTATGAGAGCCTCTACGATTATCAGAGCCTCAGCTGGATTCGGGTGAGCTTTGCCCCTTCCCCCGCCCCAACCCTGAGTGGAGGGGCTAGCACTTTTCTGGCATCAACTTCTAAGGGAGCATTTACTGTGGACCCAGCCCTTGGTTTAGTGCTGTGGACAGTACAGGAGAAGCAAAAGCCAAGGTTCCTGCTCTCAAGATGCTTGCATTATGGCTGGGGAACCAAAACAAACACATGACAAATGATTGTATGATCCAGACCCCAAGGGCCACTGGTGCTCAAGGAAGGGAGAAGCAGCATACACAGGACAGGATGGGGGTTTCAAGGAGGGGGTGGCAGCTCGACTTCGTGAAGAAGCTTTTCCTGAAATGATTTTGTTCAGGTATATGCTTCATCTGAAAACATTATAAGATCTTTCTTATAATGGTCAATTCTAAGCACCCAAGTAAAGGAAGTTCTTCCCTTCTTTGATGAAAAATATTCAAAATTAAGTGAAATGGACTTTGAAGGTCTCCCAAATTTTTCCTAGTTGCCGGTGCTGGGTATTAAATTGTAACAGGTCATTGGCAAAGAGAAGTCAGGAATCTCAGTTCATCCTCCTCCTGCACCCTTTTCAGCATGGCTAGCTCTTCTGTGTTCCCTGATCCTGATCAGGATTTGGGCCTATATAATAGATGTGGTTCTCTAGCAATAGCTTTTTGACTGGTCTTTGAAGGCTGCTGCCCCCTGGCAGGCTGGCTTGATTGAGTGCATTAGGGCTGTCTTCCCAGTCAGACTTCAGTGAATTTTTCTGAACCTGAAGCCAGGCCAGCCAAGACTAAAAAACTTATAGACCTTGGTAATACCAGACATCGTGGATATTAGTTCAACTTTTAAAGTTTAAAATCTCCTAAATTGGGACCAGTACGAGTGATGCTGGTAACTAAGCCTTCCTCATTCTGTTAGCATCGAGTCAGATGATAAATGAGCAAGAGCAATGCAGATGGACTGATGGAAAATGGTGCCACCTATAAGCAACACTAGCTTATACTCAATTGGTGTAGTGAGTATCAGTCAAAACCAGGAATTCCTGAGCAAAAAAAAGGAAGTCCATGTTAAATGTGTACCCCTGAAAGTACAGGAAGCCTGAGTCTCTGTGGGGCTGAGTCCACTCATTGGGAAGGACACTCCAAGCAGCCTCTCAGGGCTGCTTCACCGTCAGTTGACAATGGAGAGCGAAGACTTCCTCTCCATCAGGCAGTTCTCCAGGGAGAGGTTGATCAGGGCTAGGGGCTCACTTTTTATCTAGACTGAGTCACCATGTTCTCTTTCCAAAAGACAGTGTTTACTTAGGCCTGGGAGAACTTGCTTTGGACACCACTAGCAGTCAAGCCAACTGCCTTTCTCGTTCACAGAAAATGGAGGCCAGCTACTATGACAACATTACAGAGCAGCAACGCCTGGAGCCTGAGTTCTTTCGGGTCGGCTTCTATGGCAGGAAGTTTCCTTTTTTCCTTCGGGTGAGTCCATTCAGGTAGTCACAAGAACTTCTATCATATTTTACACGTAAGTTATTTATAACCTGTTTTTTTTTTAACCTTTTTCCTATTCTATTGAATACTTCTTTTTGAAGGACTGACCAGCCAACAAAAAGCATTTGGCTTAATTTGACTGGACTGGCTACCAACTTTAGACTCTGTTTCTCTCTGCAGTACTGTTTTGTAGCTACCTGGAATGTATGAGGGTGGTTTTCTTACCAAATCAACCAAGTTCCTGCAGGAAATGACCAGGGTGTGGGAATGTCCCATAGGTATGTTTAGAAACCTTCCAACTTCTGTTTCCAGTGCCTGGAATTCTCCAGTGTGACTGTTCTCAGCCAGACAGGACCTCAGTACAGCCCTGACCTCAACAGTAGGCAGTACAGCCAGGGTGGAGAATTATTGATTTGAGAGATTTCAGAGGGTAGTCCCCTTGCTTCTGGGGTTTGTGGGAGCTGCCAAACATTGGATTTGGCTGTGGAAAGCCTTTCCTAGGCAGCCAGTTCTCTGGCCCATGATGATTACAGCCATTTTCCTCCACCATTGCTGGAAAGGCTGAGCTGGTATATAAACAGAGTGGAAGGAATGACTGAGCATAGACATACTGACACCAGTTAAACAGTTGCGATTTTTTTGTCTTTAATCAGCACAACCCAGAGGCTCCAGGAGAAGTCAGCCTGGGCTTGTAGGCTGTAGCCCACATGGATTTGCTGTTCCCAAATGACCTAAACTAAGCTGTGCTGATGAAAGAGCCCTAGGGCTGCAGTTGAGACCTAAGAGTAGCTCCGATTGTCCCCAGTTCCACTATCATACTAAGGTTCAGTGTCCAGGAAGCAGCTGGGAAAATTCATAGGATTCCCTTGATGTGTTTGGGATCCTATCTTACTGGAGAAATTGCTTTAGCCAGTGAGCAATAATAAGCTTGGTATCTCATCAAAGGTCAACTGAGCTTAATGGCTCCTTACAAAAAGCCAGTCTGCTAAGCAACAAAGTCCAGGCTGACTACATTTCAGATGTAAGGCAGATCAACATGCACATTTCTTGGGCAGTAATCATTATAGGCTAAAAAGAAAGTGATTTCTGCAGGAACTAGCAATAGTGATAGGGACAGCAAGCACACTGCCTGATCATGGTCCCCAGAAGGCTCTAAGTCTATTGCACAGGAGTGTTTATAGTAGCAGAATGTGAATAAGTAGAGGATCTCCTCAGGAGACTGGACCTCCTTCATTTTCTAGGGACCATCCAGTCCAGGCATATCAGAAGTGGCATGTTTGTTGCCCCCATCAGCATAGATCATACAACAGCAGTGGGGGTAAAGGTCAACAGAAGAGAAAGAAGGAAAAAAAAAAAAAAAGAAAGAAGGAATAGTACAAGAATTAGAAACCAAAAGCATCTCTAGAAAGCCCTTTGATAAGCTAATGATTATAGCCCTGTAAGTTATTTCTTTCGCATTTTATCTTTGCAAATTATGCTTGTCATTTTATTCTCCTTGTTTAGTCCCACAATTTGTATGTCATCAACCAGATTTTACTCCAAAACATCATTATTTTGAGTATTACAAAATCAGGCCCTGATGTTCCCCATTTCTGTCTTTGTCAAGCAGGAGGTCTCTATCACGGTTCCACCTGGCTCCCACCCCTCATGCTCATGTCACAGGGAACATCAGTGTCTCAGGGCTCTCAGAGCTTTCTGACAAGTAGGACCTGGCATAGTACCTGCATCTGAGCCATTCATACAGTGTTGTCAAGTGACAGTCTAAATGTTCAAACGTAGTTTCAAGGGTACCATTAATGGAGGAAAAATAACAAGAGGTGTTAGGAAACATCATCCATCAGTCCATCCTCATTTCCACACTAGGAGCTATGTTTCATGCATACAAATCTGCCTGGCCTGGCTACATGCTGCCTTCCCTTCCCTCAGCTGCTCAGTTCATCTGTGGCAAATGGAATAAGTCCAGTGGAGGTAGCCGTTTGCCTTGTAAATGGCAAGGGTAAAATGGAAAGCAGTGGCAGCCAGATCTGTCTCATGTAGGGATGCTGGGGCTCTCGCCTGAGCAGACTTGAAAGCAGCAACCAGCCTCAAGGTCAATGCTCTGTGCCTTCCTCCTGCTGGGTCTTCCCCAGAACACTAGGCTACTCTTTCACCTTCCCACATAGGCCATCTATTACTCTAGCTCTGTCAGCTTGAGTTCTCTGGACCATCTGCCCGTCTTGCCTCACAAATGTGATTATCTGCTAATCTGCATGGAGACAGGAAAACATCCAGCCCTCCCTCCTTGGGGGAATTTCTGTTTCTCTTCATGTGACTCATGAACAGACACTGGAGAGGATTGTACGTTTGTGAGTGGATATGAAAAGGCCAGTTCTAAACAGTTACCTTCTTTGTCAATTCTCCTTATCAAGCAAGGGACTTAGAAATGTCTCTGTCCTCTGTCTGTTCCACTGGAGAGGCCAGCCTGCTCCTCCTGACGCTGACTTCCCTTCCAGTGTTGCCTTTCCATTCTGATCCATCTGGACATGTGGCCTAGCCTTAGCTGAGTTCTCCCATAGTAAGAGAAGTGAAAAGTGGGCAAAAATCCTATTCCAAAAAGGCTGAGGTCATCCACAGCCTGGCCTGTGATTATCCCTGTACTGGGAAGCGTAGGGCTGGCCCTGTGGAACCTCTCTCTCCCCCTTCCTCTGAAGACATGCCAAGAGGGGCTGCCCGTGCCTGACACCATTTGTCAAAGTGAATCTAGTGAGGCAGCTAGGCAGGCAGACAGATGTCACCAGAGAGCTTCAGAGGAGCCTCCTCCAGCCACTCACTCTTGACCAGCTGTGAGGTAGGCAGAGCAGCAGGGTTGAAGGTGCCTTGTCATGCCTTCCGTACACAAAGAGAAAAACTGAGACCTAACCTGTACCAAATATGATGTAACATGAGGTTTTAAGAAATCTGTAATTGGGGACTTCCCTGGTGGCACAGTAGTTAAGAATCCACCTGCCAATGTGGGGGACACAGGTTCGATCCCTGGTCCGGGACGATCCCACATGTCGCAGAGCAGCTAAGCCCGTGCACCACAACTACTGAGCCTGCACTCTAGAGCCCGCGAGCCACAACTACTGAGCCCACGTGCCACAACTACTGAAGCCTGCGCTCCGAGAGCCCGTGCTCCACAACAAGAGAAGCCACTGCAATGAGAAGCCCGTGCACCGCAACAAAGAGTAGCCCCCACTCGCCGCAACTAGAGAAAGCCCATGCGCAGCAATGAAGACCCAATGCAGCCAAAACTAAATAAATTTATTTTTTTAAAAAAAAGAAAGAGGGCTTCCCTGGTGGCGCATTGGTTGAGGGTCTGCCTGCCGATGCAGGGGACACGGGTTTGCGCCTCAGTCTGGGAAGATCCCACATGCCACGGAGCGGCTGGGCCCGTGAGCCATGGCCGCTGAGCCTGCGCATCCGGAGCCTGTGCTCCACAACGGGAGAGGCCACAACAGTGAGAGGCCCACGAACCGCAAAAAAAAAAGTGATCCTACAAAAGCACACACCTGATCACCCCCTTTTCTAAATTATTTGGTAGCACCCATAGTGATACTCCTTAGCACACACCTGCAGGCATGTTCAGTCACCCTCCCACCAGTTCTCCACAAGCACCTTCTTTCTAGCTGTGCCTTTTCCTGTCTTGGCTTGTGGCCCTGGTTGTCACCGTACCCACATAGATTGCCCCCCACTCTTCTCTACTGCGCTAACCCAGGTGGACCTTCCAAGGACTCTTTTCAGGCATGGCTGTTTCCAAAATCTCACCCCGCCTCCCCACTTGCATCTCTTCCTGTGTGAGGAGCCCTCCCTCCCTCAAGCTTCCTGCAGCCTTTGCCGTACCTCCCACCCTGGGCTGTCACACCACAGTGCAGTTCTCCCTTCTGCTGTCCCTCACCCTTATTAACCATCATTTCCCTTAAGGCAGAGACTTAGTGCTGTGTCCATGCCTACCATAGGGGTTCCTAGGACACGTCTGTGGGATGAGGATGCAGGGGATGGGTGGCAGCAGGCGAGGCATTGAGTGTGCTCTCCCATTTGTGGCAGAACAAAGAATACGTGTGCCGTGGCCACGACTACGAGAGGCTGGAGGCCTTCCAGCAGAGGATGCTCAGTGAGTTCCCACAGGCTGTCGCCATGCAGCACCCCAACCACCCTGACGACACCATCCTGCAGTGTGATGCCCAGTGTATCTTTTGACACTTGGTAGGGGAAGGAGGGCTGGGATCCTGGGAGGTGAGGCCCACCCAGTCAGCTGCCCCTCTGCCATGTCATTGGCCATACAGGCCAGGTTACCTGTAAGTCCTGAAGCAGAGTGTGTTCTCATTACTGACTGACACTTAGCAGGGCACTCATGCTTCACAGAGGGGCCGTGGCATGCCCTTAGCCATGGGGGCCTGGTCATCAGCTGAGCTTCAGGGGGACCTTTATCCCTCTGGTTGGCTGCTGCCAGCACCTGAGTCCCCACCCTGCCATATGAAGGTCTGCCTAGGCAGCCAGCAGCAATCACTGTGGACTCTTGCTGCAGGGATACTCCACTTCTGTGTCCTGCTCTACTCCCATGTGCATCTGTTGTTACCCAGAGCCTTTGCCAGCAGGACTGAGGCACAGCTCTGGGGATGGGGGAGGAGACGGGGGATCTGAGGCACTTGGAAGTCTGAATGCAAACACTGGCTTGCCCCTCATTCCCCACACACAGCTTCCTTGAACACCTCATGATGGTTGCCATGACTGTAGCAAGCTTGTTCCAGAGAGAGGAGGGCAGGTAGACTCCCATATGTTATCTCGCCACAGAGATCCCAAAGAGTACTTTGTTAAAATGTTGTTTTGCAGTAAATACAGTTTACCCACAGTGGGCAGGCCCAGGCCCTTGCAGCTTTTTCATTTCTGTGGGGTGGGCACCTGCATTCTCCTGACCCCTTTCCTTTCTTTCTTAAAGGGGCACTGGAGAACATCGGTCTGTGTTTGGGTCTGATCTGCCTCTTAAAATGCTGCTGCCAGTAGGGAACGGGGGCTGTGGTGTTCTCTCCTTTGAGGGGATGACAGGGGTCAGCCACTCAGGTCCATCTCTCTTTCAGTCTTTCTGGGTTTCTCCTTCACTTCCTGCCCAGACTTGCAGATCTATGCAGTGACGCCCATTCCAGATTATGTGGACGTCCTGCAGATGGACAGGGTCCCAGATCGCGTCAAGAGCTTCTACCGCGTCAACAATGTGAGGAAGTTCCGGTACGACAGGCCTTTTCACAAAGGCCCCAAGGACAAGGAGAATGAATTCAAGGTGAACAAATCTAGGGAAGTGGGGGCAGTGCTTATAGCGAGGCCGGGGCAAGCCCCACATTCTCAGGAGCTCTTCAGTGTCTCACCCTTCGGGCCGGCAGGGCATGATAAAAATCACTTAATGGCCTAAACCTACCTGTGCCTTCCCTGCAGAGCCTGTGGATCGAGCGTACCACGCTGACCCTGACCCACAGCTTGCCTGGCATCTCTCGGTGGTTCGAAGTGGAGAGGAGGGAGCTGGTGAGACACATTTCAGATGGGGCTCATTTTCACAGCTGCTTCCTCAGTTCTTGCTTTGGGGGCCTTTCTCTAAGGACTGAAGAGAGAGAAAGAGTGCTTAGGCCACCTACCTGGCCTAGGCTGCTACAGGCAGTCCTTTGCTGGAGGCTTTGTGCACCTTCGTTCTCTCATTTAATATTCACAACACCCTTAGGCACCAGGTATTTTTTTTTCTCACAATTTATGAATGCAGAAACTATTCTCTGAAGTTCAGGAAGCCAGAGACCTCTGACTTCAGAACTGGTGCTCTTCTCTATTTACTGTACTTCTAAGTGCCTACAGATTAGAAGAGGAAATTAGAAAGGGCTCAGGGAGTCCCAACTCCACAGGAACAAGGGTGGGGAATCAGAATCACAGGTCACAGATCCCTGCTGTCAGGACTGTGATGAGGGAGGGGTTGACATTGTGCCTGGGATGACACCATTGCTGTGTGCCCCCAGGTGGAGGTGAGCCCCCTGGAGAATGCCATCCAAGTGGTTGAGAATAAGAACCAGGAACTACGGGCCCTGATCAGCCAGTATCAGCATAAGCAGGTGCATGGCAACATCAACCTGCTCAGCATGTGCCTGAATGGCGTCATTGACGCCGCTGTCAACGGAGGCATTGCACGCTACCAAGAGGTGAGCTGGGGTCCCAGACTAAACCCTGGCTGGGAAAGCAGTTCTCAGGTGCCTCTCCTTGAGGTTCCAGCCTCTGAGGGAAGCCTTCTCAACAAGCCCTCTCCTGGCTGTTCCTCAGCTGACCAAGGATGGTCCTGGGATGAAGCTTTAAGCTCCCTGCCACTCCCTGTTTCCATTGCATAGCTCTCTGATGGGGCCTTTTCTTCCTTTTTATTCTCTGAACTCTGACAGATGGGTAATCCATCTGATGATGGAAGGATGTTAAGTGGCCTTCAAGAGGAGCCTGAGAGCCCAGCCCTTCACGAGAAGTGAGTTGTGGGCTGGCTAAGAGACTAGTCCCCTCACCCTGGCCACCAGCCCTGCCTGCCCTACCCAAGCCAGCAAGGCTCCATGAGGGGCTGAGACCAGCATTCAGGCTTAGATTACTTGGTCACCTTTGGTCCTTCTTAAGACACAAAAAAACACATCTGTGATTGCTGGAGGTTCAAGCAGGCCAAGCTAGAGGTACGTTGGTGTGTGTACCTGCTAGGAGGCAGCCCGGCTACCTTTCAGGTGGCACCTTCAGACTCTTAGTAGTAGCCCTGGGAAGAGTCTTCCTGACTTGGCCTTTTCTTTCACAGGCCTTCTTTGATAAAGATTACATCACCAAGCACCCAGGAGATGCTGAGAAGATCACTCAGCTCAAGGAACTCATGCAAGAGCAGGTATGTCTTGCCAGGGTTGGAGGCCAGTGTCTAGGAGGGAAAGGCTAGGCACCACACGATAGCTGGATAGCTGCAGCACCCAAAGTCTGCTCCTTGGCTAACGGAGTAGTGTTGTCTATCACCCTAATAGGTTCATGTTCTTGGAGTCGGGCTGGCAGTTCATGAGAAGTTCGTGCACCCAGAAATGCGCCCTCTGCATAAGAAGCTGATTGATCAGTTCCAGATGATGCGGGCCAGTCTCTACCATGTAAGCTGATCCCTGTCCTGTCCCTGCTGCAGTATCACCAGGTGTCATTTCCTCCAGACCTGTGCAGCAAGCCAAAGGAAGGGGGGTGGGAAGAGGGGCTGAAGAGGCGAACGTGAAGGAAAAGCTGTTACCACCACAGGATAGCAGGAGGCAGAGGTGGGTGTTCTAGCCAGGGGAAGGACACCCAGGATCCTCTTATTCACTTCCTCCCTAAGAAGGAGTCATATTCAAGGACAGAGAATGTCCTTGAATGCACTGTGCTGGTGAAGAGAGGTTTTCATATGAGGAGGAAAAGTTTACAGCCCACATGCAGGGATCTCTTTGGAGATATTTTTCATCCCAGGAACCTACAGAGGTAAGGCATAGCCTGAGCCAGTCTTCTTTCCTCCCTCTCCCTCTTTCCCCTCTCTTTCCCCTTCCTCTTTAACCCCCTGCCTCCCTTCCCTCCCTCTTCCTCCATCATGTCTGATGACTCAGGCTCACATCGGAGAAAGCCTAGGCTGGGCAGTACTTTTGTACTGGCCTCTCAGAAGGGTCAGGCAGGTTCTGGGGCTGGCCCAGGCCCCAGAAGATCTCCCTGACTCTGACCTGCCTCCTAGGTCTCCATGGCAGGGCTTGACCCAAGGACTGATGCACACAAGCAGAAGCAGGGCCTGTATTCCAGGGCTAGTTTCCCTCCAGGGGTCTTACAGGGAATGCTGTCTGGCTGAGAGTAGGCTTCAGGTGGTCTTGAGCGCAAACTTCTGGTCTCTCTGTGTGTGAACTTCCCCATCACAGCAGGTGACCCAGGCAAGCTAGAGCCTGGCCACTGGGGGAGCTCTCTAGCATGCAGGCTGTCAGGTCACTGCAGGAAAAGGCACAAAATGCTCACCCACATACCTCAGGGTCTCCAGGGCATACATGGAGGTGTCCTCTCCAGCTGCAGAAGCACATTTCAGCCTTCTGCTTGCTTTGGAACAAGGGAGTGGAAAACCTCCTGCTTCTTCAGGGCAAGCTCAGAAACATCCCCAGTGCACCTAAGGCCCACAGATTGTGAAGGACTTCAGGAAACCTGGACAGTTGTGCTTTGTTTCCTCAGAGTCACAAATAGGGACTCAAACCAATGTGCTGTCACCCAGGAGGATTTGGGATCAAAAGTTTCTGCCAAGATGTCTACATACTTAATTATGCAAAAATAGAACTGTACTGTTTTCCAATTACTTGCATCAGGATTTTGTGTCCTGTCTCCCCATAGACTGTGTCACAGACAACTTAACCCAGGTCACTGAGAGCTGGGCCATTTAGCAATCCAATAAAACCCAACTCCAGTTCTTATGTAAGAGGTGTCCACTGTCTGACAGATGATAATCAGCTCTTCCTCTCCTGTTTCCCAGCTCTTGTTCTACTTTTTCTATAGTGATAAATGCCTGTTAACACACTCTTGTGAACTCAGACCAACCTCAGCCTACTCCAGATGTGCTCTTAGTGGGTTGACCTAGGCCTCACAGCCTCTGCCCCAGGCTGTGGTGTGGTTAGGAGGGTGCTTTGGTCGTGAAGGGGTCACTGCCCAAAAGAAGCCAGTAGTTCAGGTTCAGCCAACAGTATATGATTTTTTTTTCATTTACATTTCTGCCACCAGCCTGCTCTTCCCTCTCACCTCTTAATTACTTATTTATTCTTAATTATTTATTATGAAGGGGCATTCGTTTCTCAACAGGAGTTTCCGGGTTTGGACAAGCTAAGTCCTGCATGTTCAGGCACCAGCACCCCACGGGGAAATGTCCTAGCATCGCATAGCCCCATGAGCCCAGAGAACATCAAGATGACCCACCGGCACAGGTATGGCTTTAGGGCTGAGGAGGGTCCCCTCCACAAAGGTAAGTCTGAATGTCAAAGATCAGAGCAAGGAAGTCCAAAATAGTGCTTGTGTGTACGCACATGCCCTCTTACCCATGTGCACAGCAAACACACAGCTCCTGCTACAGGATCTACACTCTGCATCCAGTCACCCTGGGTGACAGAGGAGTATACATGGTATTGTGGGAACACGGAGGAGGGGGCATTTGGGGTAAGTCTTGAAGGGTAAGTAGAAGTTTGCTGGGCAGAAAAGAGTTGGTGTTAGGAAGGTGATGGAGCAAGATCCAGGCAAACTCACTAACATGTGCAGACACCTCAAGATATGAGCAAGCCAGTCTGCTCAGCACTACAGGTAGAGCCAAGTGGCTGGAATGCAGGATTCCAGGGCATGGAAGAGGGCCAGGACCAGCTCTGGATGGGCTCGGTTCATTCAGGCCTTTGGACTTGATCCCAGGGTGAATGAGGATCACCAGTTGGTTTTAAGGAAGAGGACAACATGGTGATGTGAACATCAAGGTGTCCCTGCTCTTCACTCAGGAGTCCTGGTCGCCGGGGCTCCACTGGGGAGACTTCAAGTCTCCAGGGCAGGAAGCCCAGGCCAGGGGATGACCCTGGAGAGGAGCCCTCACTTGGCTTTGTTTTCCAATGTAAGCAGCAAGTCAGCACAGAGGGTACTCAGCAAATAAGAAGGAATGAATGAATGGGGAGCTGCCTAGAACTGATAGAAGAGAACTGTTGGCAAGCCTGTGGCCACAGAGATGGAAGGAGGCCAGCAGATGGTTCACAGCCAGCTATTTCGATAGCTTCCCCAAACCAGGAAGATACCCTGACCTAGGAGCAGATCCCATTCGGGTGTGGGCACTGGCTCAGGTAAACACCCCATAGCAAGGAGGACCTGGGATCCTTGACCTGATTCAGCATATCTCTCATTCCTCCTGCGACACTGCTGATGTCATCAGACTGAGTGGCCGTAAACCATTTAACTCTAGGACAAGGCTATGCCAAGCTACCGTTGGCCCTCCCAGACTAGGGGCCTCTGGTGGGGTTCAGGACTGCTGCAGGTCTCAGATGGGTATGAGCATTGGCTATGGAACCATCCGAACCAGTGATGGCTAAGGCTTGGGGATGACTGTCTTATACACACCCATGACTCTCGCCCCCACCACCTAGCAAAGTGTCTCAGCTCCAGACCTGACTTCCCTATCTCCCACTCTTGTTCACAGCCCCATGAACTTGATGGGGACCGGCCGCCATTCATCATCCTCTCTCTCCTCACACACATCTAGCGAAGCTGGAAACGTGGTGATGTTGGGTGACAGCTCCATGGGCGAGGCTCCTGAGGACCTGTACCATCACATGCAGGTACAAGAACTGTCCAAGGAGAATGGGCCAGGGCACCATACCTAGAGGATTCACCTCTCTGCTGGCCTGAGGACTGGCATCCCTGCCTAGTTCTCTTGTTCCTGAATTCAGAACACCCAGAGCTAGCAAAACTGCCTGCCCTCCACACCATCCCATATTGCACTTCCCAGGCCTTCTTTCCCAAGAAGGAAATCTAGCTTCAGTCCTGGCTACTCTTAGAGATCCCATGGGAAAGCTCCTCTGACAGATTGCCTTCCTTCCTGGCATTCCTTATTCCTTCCTGTCATTCCTGATGGCTAAGTCCTGCTTCCTCCATGGGCACCATCACTAGAGTCTACCCAACAGCCCTGCTCCTTTGGGGTTATAGGTGACCCTTAGTGCTGGCCATCAGCCTGGCCTCCATCAGGGCAAGGGTACAGTATCAGACACTGGGTCTGGGCACCTCATGGCATGAAGAAGCCAACTCTGGGCCAGTCTACAATCCTGGCCATTCAGACCTCTATCCTGCTAATTTTTCTCCCTTTGCAGCTCGCGTATCCCAACCCCAGGTACCAGGGCTCAGTCACCAACGTCTCTGTTCTGTCCTCGTCCCAGGCAAGCCCTTCTTCCTCCAGCCTGAGTTCCACTCACTCAGCACCATCCCAGATGATTACCTCTGCCCCTTCCAGTGCCCGAGGTAAGGATGGCAGGGCGCTGCTTGCAGAAGGGAGAGGAGAGAGCCTCATGGGCCCCACTTGTCCTCCTCTCATCTGTGGCTATGTCTTTGAAAGCAGCCCTGTGACTTAGAGAATGCTCACCTGCGCTTTTAGCACCAAGGACTCGAGGGGTCCTACCTCCAAATCTTTTCCTCTGGCTGGCTTCAGACCCTGCTCAGAGCAGTGGTTGCAGCTATGCTGCCACCAAGGTAGCTAGCCATCACATCTCCACCTCAGTAAGAGGACACACAGCCTAGGGGAAAGCTCAGTTCTTTTCCATTGAAGTGTTTGCAAGAATAAAGCTCAAAGTTAAGGCAAAAGTGAGTTTTTTCTTGAATAATCAAACATGATGAAAAAGTATGAAAATTAAATTTGAAGACTAAAATTAACCCTGGAAAATATTATTATATTTACGGTAACAACAGCCAAAAAATCTTTGTTCAGTTGGGAAAGTCTTAATCAGGAGAGATGGCTCTGTAAAAAGCTATTAACTTTGCCAATTATTGCTTGATTTCTTGTTCAGTTGAATAAATATTGTTCTGAGCCAGCATCTTTTTCACATTCTGATTCTAGTTCCTGCAGTAAAATTTGATTCTCTGTCCTTTTAGATAGAAGCATTCACAGTGGAATGGAAATTAGCTATGGTGACTAAAATCTAGCACTTCCCAGGGTTGGCTGTGCAGAATAGTAGCAGAAGAGAGTGGTGAGCTTACCAGCTAGTTACTGGCTGTTGCTTCCAGGCTTCAGAGGGGTGGAGTCTCTTTGTTCTTCTCATTATTATGAAGATAAACAGAAATAGCACAAATGTATGACATAGAGGGTCGTTGAGGGAAAAAAAAAAAACCTTTTCTTTCATAGCACGCAAACCTGAAAGGCCCACAGTAGCAGTGATGGAGAGAGAGATGCAGTGGCCAACTGGGAAAAGCCTCAGCAGACAGCAGAAGGGGGGTAAGGCTGCAACAGGCACAGTTACAGACTTTCACCTGAAGCATCCAGCCCAGCCCCTCATTCCCTGTGGAGGAAACAGGTCCAGTGAGAGGGGCTTAAGGCCATCCAACCAGTTTGTGGCCAAGTTGACTTTGGAGTTTGAGTCTTTACACTTGCCAGCCCTCAGTCTGATGCCCATTCCACTTCCATGATTGCCTCCCTAACATGGACCAAGGCACTCAAAAAAGGGGAGCCAGCATTTGGAAGCAGGTATTTCTAGTGTTAAAGAAGAAAAATGATCCAACAAATGGGTGCATGTTGAAGATTTGTCAGTATGTGAGGGCTGCAAACATAGAGAAGCAACAGTGATTTGTGTTATAAAGAAGGTACATCAAAAGATGGTTTGGGGAATAAAAAGGAAGGAAACCCTGATAAGTCAGCCATGACTTCTGTAGTGGAGGTTAGCATTTGCGGTGTCTTAAGGTAATGCTCCTGAATAGAGCTGCAGAAACAGATTTTGTAATCTAATCTGTTGTGTGGGTTTTTTCCTAACCTGAACACTCTCTAAGATATACTCAGCCATATCTAAGTCTTTAGCTGGGTATTCTTGCTGAAGTCAGATCTCTGAACCATGATTATTGATAAAAACAGAGGCAGCAAAGGATGGACATTTTAACTCACTTCCACTCTGACGTTGCTTAGACACTTCCTCTAGGCAGTGCCTGGTACTCGGTGCCCTGAAGAGGACAAAGATGCCATCAGGGACCTCACAGGCTTTCTGGTACCACGTTTGTCCTTCCAGCTAACCATATACTAATCTATTCCCTCATCAAGCTTTTACAAGTGCTCAGTGAGAAGTCTGCATTGCTCTTACACCCTCAGAGTTGAATAGAGAGAAGTTATGTTCTCCCTGTTTGGAAATGATCCCTTTTTATTTCAAATGGCTTGGTTATCAATTGCTGCATAATAAACCACCCACCAAAACTTAGTGGCTTAAAACCACAATTTATTATCATCTTGCGTGATTCTGTGGGTTAACAAGGGCTCACTGAGCAATTCTCAGTTGCAGTCTCTCATGAGCTTGCAGTCAGATGTCACTGGGGGCTGGAATCATCTCAAGACTCAACTAGGCTGGACATCCAAGATGGCTTGCTCACGTGGCTGGCAGGTGATAGTACCTGTCAGCCGGGAGCTCAGCTGGGGCTGTCAACCTGAGTCCCTACTTATGACCTCTCTCTGTAGCTTGAGCTTCTCACAGCATGCAACCGATTTTCCCCAGAGCAAGCATTCCAAGACACCCAGGCAAAAGCTGCAAGACTTCTTATTACCCAGCCTTGGAAGTCCCAGAACATCCCTTTTGCCACATTCTGTTGGTTAATCAAGTCACTAAGGCCAACCCAAATACCAGGGTGTGGAATAAGACTGCACCTCATGATGTGAGGAGTGGCATGTGTGTTTTGGGAGGGAAGGCATTGACGGTCGCCATCTCTGGAGGTAAGCTATCGTGATGGTCAAACTCTAGAATATCATATAGTGAAAGGCTGATAGGAGCTCCCTCCTTTTCTGGAGTAGATATGAAGTATAAAAGTGAACAAAATGGTTAAATAGAACTGGGCCCAAAGCGGGGTATCGTGATAAGAGCAGAGGCTATTAAGAAAGAGCAGGAAGTCACTTCTAGGCTACAACATCCATGCCATCCATGTGTAGGCCCATCTGGAGAAAACCATGGGCCCAACATGTGTCAGGCCCACATGTGAGAGAGGATACAGACTGTGACCTGGTGTCATAGAGGAAGACTCTGATATTTTTAGATAAATGTGGGAGGTGAAGTAGATGCACTGGGGTCACCGAAGAAACAGAATGGCCCACTCGGGGGGTTATGTCTGATGTTACGGATGAGGGGAAGGCTTTCATGGAGAGTGTTCTGGAGAGTCCTTTGCATTGGAGTCACTTTCCCCACTCCCAGGAGTGGTCATGTCACCAATAGCCTTCCTTGCCGTCCCCATTGACACTCTGCTGTGGTTCTTGTTGCTTTGGAAACCTTCAAGTTGAAAGGCCTGCAAGGCATAGTCTAAACTCTTGTACGTCGGCAGCGCCCCCTGGTGGTCAAAAGGCTGAGTGGGGCTAGGAAACATGGAGATTTTGATTGATCCTCCTTGAATAACTCAGTCACGCTGGGACTTAGCCCCCCTGGGGTTTACCAAACTACAACTGAAGTAGTTCAAAAGTCCTGTGACACAAAAGCCCTTGTGGTGTTTAAATGTTTTCATGAAAAGTAGCCATCACTCTCTCCTACCATGGTATTGGCTGCCCAGGGAAGACAAGAGTGGGCAGGAAGTAAGATGATAGAGTTAGAAAATCTAGTGGTAGCACAGAGCACTCTTTTGTTTTCACACCAGAGAGGGCTCCATAACATGGATACAAATCCTCAGCATAGCCCCTGGGGCCTGCAGGCTGCTGTCCCTCCATCCTAGCCCTGCAACATGTATCAGGATATTGAGTGTGCTGATCTGGGGTTGGCCTGGTGAGCCAGACTGTGAGCTCCGTGAGGTGAGGGACCATGGCCAAGCTGAGCAAGGCGGTACACCATGTTCCAACCACATGCCTGGTGCGGGATGGGTATTAGATATGAGTTTGATGTAACTGAGTTGGTATAAAGGGGCTATGTCTCTGTGCACGCCAAGCTGGGGGTACCCCTGTCCAGAGATGTGGCCAGCAGGACCCAGGGAGCATTCAGAGTTTCTTGCTGGAAAGCCACTATAGAAACCAGTGGGATTAGGAGCCCTTTTCCTTTTTTCTTTAACAGCCGTCTTTTTGAGGTTGCCTCAGAGCATAAGTTCTAAAAGAAAATATTGATGTAAGTGAAAAAATCACCAAATAGTAGCAATTCAGGCCTAGTTTTTTAAAAAAGCATACTTTACTCATTCCCTTATCAGTGAAGGATATTTTTAAAACTAGGTCTTAGAGCCAGCCCTGAGGTGCTATAAACAGTATCGCTCAGACCAGCTGTGGAAGAAGTTTAATAATTTTGCCTCTTACTTGTTTTTAATATACTGACTTCTTCAACATATTTAAGCCTCATCTCCTTGGACTAAAATGAGTACAAGAGGCATATCTCAAGAACGCCTGGCTGTAGAAGACCTTTTTTAGTTGTACCCTGACAGTGCCTGGACGGCACACTCACAGGAAGGTCCAGAGACCCTGGTTTTCAGGGACACACAGCCTCCTGAGTTGCAGGTTCACCTCTCAGATGGAGCCTCACTAAGAAAACACCACAGAGAGGGGTTTCAACCACTTGAATCAGCCAGAGGCTGCCGAGCTGCCACTGGGCAAGTAGGGGGCACTGGGATCCAGGTGACCCTCCCACGAAGGGTCCAGAAGACCCCACTAGTTTGACACGGACATGCTGGTGTTTGGCACAATGAGTGATACACTTTTGGAGGGCCTTCTAAATTATATCTTCCCAAGGGAAGCCTGCAAGTTTATTCTCACTAGTTCTGTGGAAGGTCCCCCTGAGGACCATTGGTTGACAGGTTCCTGGGCCCATAGCTGTGGCCTGCATCAATGGGGACTAAGCCACACCACATCTGGTCTCCATAACAGCCCCTCAGGCCAGAGGAGTTCTTACAAGAGAAGGGCATGAACCAAGTCAACTCAAGAGCCTTGGTTAAAGACCCACAAGTCCCAGACTAGCTCCATGACTCCCGAGTTCACTGAAGGGCAAGTCTTAGAAACCCTGGAGAGCCCCCTGTGTGCAGGGCCCTGGGCCCCCAGCCAGTCTGGCTGGGTCTGCAGTAGGATGGCCAGGAAGGCAGAGGCCAGGCACTGGAGGCTTGGAATCTGGGAAAAGGTGGTAGGGAGCCAGCTGGGAACAGGGCCAGTGGTGTCTGGAGAAGGTAAGTGTGTAGAAACAGTGTGTCAAGTAAGAACTGTGCTGCTGTGTTATCTGAGTGTGTCTGTTTCTGTGTGATGGCTCCATTGCAAGCTGGCCTGGGCCCATGCCTGGGCCCCCTGAGAGAGCTCAGCATCCAGGCCACACCCATCTCCCAAGAGTGCTGGATGCACAGGCCCCCTAGGGCCCCAGCTCCAGTCCCCAGCTCTCCTCATGATCTGCCTCTGAGCGTGGTGAGGGCGTTGTCGGGAGTCTGCATTGCCCCAGGCTGTAGTATGTGTGCCTTGGCTGGGATGCCAGGTGCAGCCCCCGCCACCATCTAACCACCAGGCTCTGCTTCATTTCTCCAATGCTTGCTGAGATCATCCTCACCCCAACTGCAAGGGGACACCCACCCTGGTTCCTTGGCCCCAGGGATGCCTGCCCTCTGGGCCCTCCATCTGTGGCTTGTCATCTGTGCGTGATTGTTCTCACTTGGTTACAGGCTCTCCCTCTCTGCCAGATAAGTACCGCCATGCCCGGGAAATGATGTTGCTGCTGCCCACACACCGGGATCGCCCAAGCAGTGCCATGTATCCAGCAGCCATCCTGGAGAACGGACAGGTAATGGAGCCAGCCTACTGACTGCCCTTTGCTGCAAGTGTGTTGGCCTGGGCTTCCCTCGTTGCACTTGCTAGGCTTTCTGCACTGTCCTTCGTGCTTCCCTCATTCTGCCATAAGACCCTCAGAAGGCTGCTGGGCTCCTAGATGGGAACTGAAGTGAATGTGAGGACCAGCAGTCCAGATGGAGTACAGCTGTGGGTAGAGTGGTGGCAGGGTTGGAACCACCATTGTTTGTGTGGCTCTCTATCCTTCTGGCCAGCCTCCTGGACTCCTCATCTATAAACAGTCTGGCAGAGAAAATTGGTTTTTTTCTGTCCCAAGAAGGCAGTGGTGGACGTGGGTCTAGAAAATGGCCTTCTTCCCTGTGTGTGTGAAGGACATCCTCACTGGGGCAAACTCTGCCTCTTTCATCCATCCATCCATCCATCCATCCACCTGAAGCCCCTCTCTACCCGCTGGGACTACTCTCCACACCATTTGCACAGCTCTCCAAATATCCTATATGGGGCCCTTGAACAAGAAGCTGCAGGGATTAGCTCCTTCCCCTCCTGTCCAGTCTTCCCTGCCCTTCTGTCAGGGTCCATGAAAGTCGCCTCCAAACAACTGTTACCTAGTCCCAGAGTGCCAGGACTTTCCCAGCAGTACCTCCCTGTGCCTGGTCAGCCCTGCCAGGTGGAAGGAACAGGTCTGCCTGGCAGCTGCCCATCAGAACAGTAGGTCCTGTCTGTGACTTTGGGCTTGAGTGCTTCCCTTTCCCTCCCCTCAGTGCTCACATGGGCCTGTGCATGTGGGGCATCTCCAGGAGACTAAACCTGCCAGTGCTCAGGGGTGAAAGGGGTCCTTAAATCCTTTCTACCAGTGGGTCTCCGTGGCAGGACAGAAGGATACAGTTAGATACCCTCGGGTGCCTGTGTCCTTTTTCTTGGCCATGTACAGGACAACCTGGAGCCCAGGGAGACACTGGAGGGTGGACCCTCAAACACTGCACATGGCAGAACTCAGAGCCAGATAGCGTGGATAGTTTTCCAGCTGGCCTGATGTTCTCAACACATCTCAAGCATGAGCTGTACCACTGCTTTGATTTTTCCATCTGATCCTGGAATATCCTGGCTCCTGTGGCCCAAAACACTGCCCCCAAGGTGTAACTGGTTGTTTTCACTCTTTGATGTTTTTCTCCTTCCCTCAGCTGCCAAACTTCCAGCGGGCCCTGTTCCAGCAAGTGGTTGGAGCCTGCAAACCCTGCAGTGATCCCAATCTGTCTGTGGCTGAAAAAGGTATAATTCCCTTTCCCAGGTGGCCTCCTCCCATGTTTATCCCCATCCTGAGCATCTGACTCTTGTCCCTGAGCACCAGCTGGCCGAGGCTGAGCCACACTGTAATGCCCAGGCCAGTCTGTCTGTCCAGAGTCCTGACCAGCTCCTGTGTTCACTATTTAACCCACGTCTGGCTTGATGCTAAGGTTTGGATCCTGTTTGTTTGTATCTCTCCCTCCCCAGGGCCCACCCTCTGAGAAGCCCCAGCTGCCACCTGCCCTGAGCCCACCTTTATGAAAACTTGGGCTGCCGTATGCAAATGGTGGGCAGCCACTCCCCGGGGCTCCTCCCGACCAGCCCCAGTATTCAGCGGGCCCTGTGGCCCCTTTGGTCCCTCTCAACTTGGGCCCACGGGGACCTCTCCTTGTTGCTCAGAACAGGCCTGTGGCCAAGCATGCACCCAAGAATAATAGGAAGGACAGGCCATGGCAAAGTGAGTTTCCCAGAGACAGTCCTGTCCAAGGGACTTCAGTTCCTCCTATAGCCGCTCTGGCCTGCAGCTGCTGTGAGTCCATTTTTTACACATTGCAAGTCCAACAACTATACCATGAGACTAGGCAATACTTAGAACAAAGGCTGTTTATAGGTAGTGGAGTTTTACCCTATGTTCTGCTCCAGCAAGCTGAAGGAAGAACCAGACTTGGACCATATGACCCCGGCCCAAACATGGAGACCTGAGTTCATTTAACATAGAACAGTACCTGTGTGGGGACTATGCTAAGCCTACCTGCCACACGGAACCGGCCCCTGTCAGCCCGCTCCCTGTAGGTTCCCCTCCCCTCTCCTCCATCTGTTGGAGTTCAGGGCACACTTAGTCCCCAGCAATACAACCTGCTGTCCCATCAGAACATGTCCCTCCAAAGCTGTTGTCATATCATCATTGCACCTCTTCACCAAGTACTGTCTGCTGTTCTCACTGTCATTGTTCCTCCCTTGCTCATCATGGAGGATATGCCTCTCTGTCCTCTTTAAGGAGACCACGCACGCGGTCCATGACCTCAGTGCCTGGTAGGCATCAGCACCGGGTACTCAACCACAAAGGGCATGGAGATTCTGGCTGAAGATGCCTTCCTAGCCTCAAGGTTGCACATCCCTAAAACATGCGGCTTACCTGGACCCCTGCACCTGTGCCCCAAAAGAGAGTGCCCTTTTGGCCTTGAGGGCCAGAATCCACAGTGGCTTCTCTTTACCTGAGTTGTGGAGCAATCTCAGATCTAGCCAAGAGCACAGATGGGCTCAGAGCTCAATTGGGTGCTGGTGGCCAGACCAGGACCTTAACGCCAACTGGACCCAGAAGAGCTTCAGGCTTCAGACCAAGCTGCAGCAAGAAGCTGGATATGCCCACCCCCCAGGTGTGGGAAGGAAAGAGGGTTGTCTCAGAACAAAGGCTGAGCCCAGAGCAAGCCCATTTAAGCCACAAAGCCAGTGCTCAGTGTGTAGCAAACTAGACATTTGCCTAGGGGGAACACATAGGCCAGAGTAATAACTCCCTAAATCTCTACCTGGATCCTCCAGGGCAGGAACTGTGCATACTTGTCACCATTCTCTTGTCATCGGGATCTTGAGTCCCATGAGAACTCCACTTCTCACTTACATGTGTCTCTCTTTACCAGGCAGTGACTCCCAGACTAAGCAAGCCTGCCCTCGAGGCTGTGGACTGTGCACAGGGGACCTCAGGCCAGTGGTGGCCCATAGCAGAGAGAGAGAGAAATGGCCAGGACACAGTGGGGATTGCCCCTCTTCTCCTAGGATAGGTCTGTGCATCTTAGATTTTCCACTAACCCCAACGCACTTGTGCTCTATGGCACAAGTTCACTGGTCTCAGTGGTCACCAACAGCAGGCTACAGGGCGAGCTTGATGATTTCTGGTTCACACGGAGGGGCTCAGGCAGGTACCTTTTGTACACCATTGCAGCCTTGCCAGCTTTCTTCCCTCATAGCGTGCCTACCTGCAAGATCCTTTGGGCCCTTGTGGGTAAACTTTTGCAGTCCCACAGTTCTTCCGGGGTCTAGATGTGCACATGAGATCTTGGGCTGTCAGAGCCCCTTTGGGGAAGCTGCCCAGACCCACCTCCAAGCTTCTTATTCAGTTAGGTTTGGTGGCTTTTTATGGAGATGGAACTTCTCCTTTTCGGGAGAGGGAGGCTTAGTGCTGAGGACCAGGAAGCTCATGCTGCATCTTGAGGAAAGCCTACATGGGAATAGGCCTGTCCTGTTCTTAGGGTGGCTCAGGCTCTCTGAGGAGGCCTTCTGGTGGAATCCACCTGGTGCTCACCAGAGTCAGAATACTTTCCTCCCTTCAGTGGACAGTTGAGTGTCTGTCTACCCAGTCACTGCCACGCCCTCCCTTCTGCCACCAGCCATCAGCCATCCCACGAGACTGAGCCATGCTCCTCAGAGCTGAAGCTGTTGAGGTCACTGAGTTCTACCCTGTGTTCTGCTGCAAGCCCACAGCAGTTCTTGACCAGTGAGGAGGACTAGGGTGGACATCACCCATGACCTTATCCCTGGACCACACAGGGTCCAACCCCTCCTGGCCACATCCTCCTCAATAGCTAAGCTCTAGCTCCTTCCCTCCCAGAGCCTCTCAGGTCCCATTAGGCCCTGGCATTCCCCACTCAGGACCTGGAGTGGGAAGAACCCAGACCCCAGCCTCATCAGGCTCACTTTAGCTATGACTGCCTCAGAACAAAGCCAGTGGGTAGGCCGCTTCTCTCTCTAGGAGAGCCCAAAAGGGAATTGGTGCCTGTCTGGCTTTGTCAGAGAAAGGGCATATTTCTTGTCAATGTTATTTGTTCTCCAGGAGGAGTTGGCCAGTAGCATTCACATGCCCCCCTTCTGCTCCTTGGACCCCAAGGTCCAGCCATTCCTTCTCTCCTCTCCCCACCTACAAAGTCACTCACCCCAGCTGTGGCTGAAGGGCCAGTATTCTGGCACTTGACTTCTTCCTTACCATAGGTGGACACCCTGTGTTTTCCCTTTGTCCAGGGCCCACTCTACCCTGCATCCATAGCATGTGGGTGCCAGGAACTGGGTCTCTCTACATGCCCCAAAGCACCCATGGGCTCCACAGTCCTCCCTCCTTTCTGGAAGCTGTGGTCCCTGCTGGACCTGGGCCATGACTCACGGGCTTTAGACTCTCCTCCAGCAGGCACAGTGAATGCCAGTCCTTACCTAGAAAACCCCTGTGCCTCCCAAGCCCGGCCAGTGGGCACAGAAGCAACAGGGATGGGCAAAGCTTGTACTTACCACAGGCTCTTTGTGGGGCCAGCTTGGGGGCAGGACCCACTCCCTGGCCGTGCACCAGCTGTGGACAGAGGCAGTCTCTGCTGCCCGTCCATCCTGCTCCCCGCTTTTCCCATTGGGCCAGGGCTATGGGAGAGCCCTGAATCCTGACCTTGGTTAAGACTCTCCATAGGTGCGCACTCACACTCTCTCTCTCTCTCTCTCTCTCTTTGCAGTCCCATCAGCCTGTTTGACTCTCCTCTTCTCACCTCTTCTGTTCTCTCTCCTCCTCCTGGCAAGTCCTGGAGGCTGCAGACGCTCACTCCTTGCTGCACTTTCTCTCTGCTTACCGTATCCTGAGTACTCTTCAGACATCAGTTCACTCTGTTGCTATCCTCTTAAGTGGCTTCTGTCCTGACCACGGTCCCCTGTGGGCCACAGTGCCTTGCTTGGCCAGTGTTTTGTGTCTTAGGAGCTGGCGTGCCACTCCCACGTGTGCTGAGTACATAGTATGCACCTGCAGAAGCCATAGGCTGTAGGACAACTTCTCTCAAAGGGTGGCTCAAGAAGTAACCTCCCTTCATGCCATCTGTTTTCACCCTTCAGCGGTGCCAGCAGCCCCCAGCAGCTGGAGCCTGGATAGCGGAGCCCGCGAGGCCCAGCCCTTCCTGTCTGCCCACACGGGGTGCATCCTGGCCCCCCCAGTGCCTCCCCGAAGCCTGCTGCATGGTAAGAAGACCTTCAGCGGGTCCCCCAGATAGTCCCCAGTCTCAGATTCTACTCACGGGCAAGGGCAACAGCCCTCCAGGCTGAGAAGATGAGCCAACTCAGCCAAGGAAAAAACATCCCCACCGCAGGAAGGATCCTGCTGGGCTTTGGGGTCAGTGAGGTTTCCAGGCACAGCAGGTGAGCTCAGTGAGGCCTTTCCAACCGTGGAGCCTGAAGACATCAGAACTGACCATGCCAAGCATGATACTCACCAGCCTGTCGTCGCCAAGCAGCAGGCTGAAAGCTGCCACTGTCTGCGGTCTGTTGTTCAATGGGCTCTGATGCACTCGACCTTCTTGACCTCCTGTGTGGCATGGGTATCTTTACTCCAGCAGCTTGTGTTTTGGAGAACTTCAGTGAAAAGAGAGGTTTTCCTGTGGCCTTCAATGCTGAGGGGTTGCAGGAGACTCACATCTGTCCAGTTGGCCCTGCAAGATACGCTGACGTGCAGCGCAAGAAGGGCCCAGCTGAGGCTCTGGTTCTGTTTCCTTTGCAGGTCATTACTCCCTACACTTTGACGCCTTCCACCACCCCCTGGGTGACACCCCCCCGGCCCTCCCAGCCCGGACCCTGCGCAAGGTAATGCACTAAGGTGACAGCCCCAGCTGAGAGGAGCCATCTCAGCTGCTAGAATCACCCCTGAGACACCTGAGGTCTACCTCTCCTGCTCCTGTCCCTGAGAGCCCAGCCTGGCAGAAGCTGGGGGTGGTCAGAGCCACACTTGGGATGCAGATGACCAATGTGTCCTGCAACAGATGTGATGGGGGTAGGGAAGTCAGAGGGTCCTGGAGACGACAACACGTGGTACCCAGAGTATGTGAGCAACGAGCAGTGAGAAGCCAGGGGGTTCCCTGCCAACACCCAACTTATCAACACACCACAGTTCAAGACGTAAAGAAACATTCCTGTGGTGGAATGTTCCTGTGGTGCACTTTAAACTGGAGTCCACTCAAAGCAAGAAGCATCAGATACCAGACCTTTATGAAAAACTCATTAACTTTTCTGTAAATTGGAAAAGACTGTCACAGATTTTAGCAGCAGAATGCACTCATCTGGTCCGTGGCCCACTAGGGTTCTCTCTACCCTCGCCAACTGGCCTGATGACCCAGCCCTTCTGTCTGTACCCCAGAGCCACAGCCAGCAGCCTGGGACATGGCTTCAGGGGGCACAACTGCCCAGCAGCCAAGACAGGGCCATTTTTTAGCCACAGAAATGCAGGTGATTCTGGGGCTCCACTGGCTTGTTGGGGGCAGGGAAGAGCTAGGGGGTGACTGATGATGAAACAAGAAACATGCTGTTGATGAGGATTATTTTAAAGTTCATTAATAAGCAGACTCTTGGTCTTCTCTTCCCATGGTGGGCCAGACAGCCTGTTTGGAAAGAGGGATTCTAACATTTTTACCTTTTCTTTTGCAGTCTCCTCTCCACCCTATCCCAGCCTCCCCCACAAGCCCCCAGTCGGGCCTGGATGGCAGCAACTCTACGCTGTCTGGCAGTGCCAGCAGCGGTGTGTCTTCCCTAAGCGAGAGTAACTTTGGGCACTCCTTGGAGGCCCCTCCTCGAACCGACACCATGGACTCCGTGCCGAGCCAGGCCTGGAATGCTGACGAAGATCTTGAGCCACCCTACTTCCCCGTCCACTACAGCCTCTCCGAGTCCGCTGTTCTGGACTCCATCAAGGCCCAGCCGTGCCGAAGCCACTCAGCCCCGGGATGTGTCATCCCTCAGGACCCCATGGACCCACCTGCGCTGCCACCCAAGCCCTACCACCCCCGCCTGCCGGCCCTGGAGCACGACGAGGGTATGCTGCTGCGCGAGGAGGCCGAGAGGCCTCGGGGCCTGCATCGCAAGGCCTCACTGCCTCCTGGGAGCACCAAGGAAGAGCAGGCTCGCATGGCCTGGGAGCACAGCCGAGGGGAACAATGAGGGGTAGGGAGGCAGCTAGGACACCACCCTCAGTGAGCAGCTTGCCCCACCACTCCAGGTCTGAAAAGCAAGTCCCCCCGCAGGGAGCCAGAGAGGCCTGGCACTCAGGAGAGAACCACCCCGAGTCTACATTCTACTGCCGTGAACTCGTGTGTTGCCATGTACAGAGGCCACAGCAGCATGAAGGGTTGTGGCTTCTCTTTTTATTTCATTTTCTACATTCCATTTCTATGGGTTTTCCTTTTTCCTTTGTGGGATAGATACTTTCTTCCTCCTGCAGTTCCAGACCACGTGGAGCTATATGGAGATTTTGCACAGACAGAATCGATTGCTTTGCAGGGTCCAGCGGGGTAGGAGCCCAGGCCCTCCTTCCAGGGAAGGGATGCACAGAATGGAAATTGCACTAGGGACCTCTTCCTTTGCTGTGTGGACCGAAGAGCTCACGGTTGTATTCAGGGATTGCAAGGACCACGTTGACTACGTCACCGGTGGACAAGGGGGCTACAAGCCATTTTGCACAAATGTCTGCCCACCTGCTCCCTCTTCCATCCAGGAGTGTGCAACTGAGAGGCTGGCTAGGCCAACCTGCCAGCTCAGGCATGTGACCTGGCCTAACTGCATGCCCAGGGCATACTGCCAGGCTTCCATGAGCCAGCCCTGCCTCCTGCTCTACCTTGGATTTTTCCCTCCATCGTTTTTATTTCTGACCCTTTGCCCCTCTCCACTCTTAATACACCCCGTGCCCTGCAGGAGCCCCCTTGGTGCATGGATCTGCAGTGGTTATCTCCTATCCTCTGGAGCTTGAGTGGGGGTGTAGCACCTGAGGGACTACCCTCACCACCTTCCTCCCCAGGGCCCAGGCAGCCACGTGTTGAGAAACAAGCTGATACAGGAGTGAGGCTGGGGTGTGGCAGGGGCCGGAAATCCTCGAAGCTTTCAGAAGTGGCCAGAGTACCTGTCATCAGCTCCTGAATCAGGAATTTTCAGCACTACCTCCAAGCAGTGGGGTTGGCTGCCCAGCCAGGCTTCTAAGGCCCGAGGACTTGTGGTCAGGTTCAGCAAGCTCCTGGGTAAAAAGGGTGGGAGGGATTCTCCTCTTAGAAGCAGAGAGCCACACAGGTTGAATTATCCTCTCCCAGTAGCCAAGTGCAGGGCCTCAGCTCCAGGCCCGTGGGGACCACCACTCAGGGTTCAGGGTGGGCAGGAGGGCAGTTTCTCCAGCCTCCCGTCTGTTGGGCAGAAGGCAGTGGTGTCTTTATAGGAAACTCTTTCAGGTCAGGGCACCGATTTTCCTCTTGGTTTATTATTTGGGGGAATAGGGTGGGGTGGTAATAGTATTTTACCAGGGTGCTTCTAAGTTACTTTAAAAGTCTACGAAACATTTATTTGCTTGCATTCACAACTGTGATGGTCCCACGGCTGCCTTCTCCTTGTTGAGCAGGTATGTTCTCCCCTAGTTCCTCTTCTGCTGGCCCATCTGACCTCCACGGTTAGGGTGTTTTTCACTTGTAAACAAATGCCAGGTTGTTTAATAGGAATGCCAGCAAGTAACCTATGAGGAAAGATGGGGAGCCGCATTAGCTTCAAGGCGTCTGGGAGTGTTTTATCACCATTGTGGGTCCTTTCTGATACTTCAAGGGTGACTCCAAGCAGAGTGGGTCAGTCCTGGCAGGCCTGGACCATCTGGTGTTCACAAGTGTGACAGTCGGGGACTAGCTTTGGATTTCTTAGGTAGGAGGGCATATTTAGGTTTTAGGGCACTTCTGAACCTCAATCCCTGGACAAGGCAGTCCTCACATAAGAACATCTACCTTCTCCACCTGGTGGCATGGGAGGGTAGAGAGTGGAACGTGGGTTCATTTATGGCCTTGCCTTATACAGGGTGAGCCCAGTTTGTTTTCCCTCTCCATTTTCCCTAATTCGATGAAAAGGACATAATCCAAATTCCTTTCACTGGAGAATCAGCCAGTCTGAAGGGAAGTGGGAAGCAAGAGATGAGAATCCTCTGAAAAGATTGTGAAATACTGATTTTCATTCTTTCAAGCTTATTTGTAAATACCTATTTGAATGCTGTGTATTTGTACAGGAATTTGAGCAAAAAATGTATAGAGTGTGATGTCCACTTGGTATTCAGCCCTATATAAATGTGTTTTTAACCTCTGGCATTCTGTGCTTATTTAAAATAAGAAAACTTCTAACCATTTCTTTTGTGTATTTATGTTTAAAATAAGAAGTGACTTAAAAATGGTCTTACCTGTACCAGAAAGCAAAGTTAAAGAAAAAAAAATTTGTACTGGTGTCCCAAAAGGTATTTTACTGTATATATTGTGGTAGCATGTTCTAAATCCAACAAGTAATGTGAATTTTAAATGTAAATATCTGCCACCTTATTTCCCCCCTTTCCCCACTCCTTTGACTGCTGTGATGTGAATTAAAGATGAATACCTGATACTGACCCACTGAATTCACTGAATTGGGAGCAGCGCAAGTGCCCCTCTCCAACCCTTGCCGCTGGGCTCCAAGCCCTTTTAGGCCCATAGAAATCTCCTTTCTGCCCTGAGCGCAGAGCCAACCTTTCCCACGTCCTGCCTTCAAAGACAGGGAGCCAAGCCCTGCACTGGAAATGAGGGCAGCCAAGGGCCCTGAGCGCTCAGTGGGAAGCAGGAGGCGGCGCGCCAGCCACCTCGGCCAGGCTTCCGAGGCTTGTGAAGAAAGGGGGGGCACCTCTTCCCAGCGTGCGGGACAAGCCTCCGAACCCCCGACCTCCCCACTCTGAGGCGGGATGCTTCTGATCCCAAAGCCACGCAACCAACCCTGGCCCGGGTGCCTCTCTGAGCTCTGGGAAGGCAGCCCGGAGGAGAGCCCTTCCTACGGGAGCCGCTCCAGCCCAGAGTGTCCACCCCGGCCCGGGTACCCCTGACGGCCCGCGCGAGGCGGGCTCCGGCTACCCGGGGCTCAAGCGGGTGGGTGCCTGAGCTGCTGAGGCAATTCGGACGTGGCCCGCCGGCCTCGCAGGCGCCAGAGCCTCCGCAGGGGCTCCCCAAAGTCTGGTTCCCCCCCGCCTACGTGATCCTTTAAAAAAAGGTAAAAGGAAAAAAAAACCTCTTCGGAGCCTCGCCTGCGGCCCCCCGCCGTCCCTGCCTTGTTGGGTTACGGCTGACCCCAGAGCCCCTGACGTGCGCCACGATTCGGGGCCTGGGCGGGGAGGTCCGTGGGTTTTTCGGGCCTGCTCAGTCAGAACAGAGGGTACGCAAGCCAACTCAGCACGCGCGGTACAGCACCTAACCGGACTTCAGCCGGCAACACTCGGCCTCAGCCACTGCCGGTCACCTACCCAAGATGGCGGCCCGAGCCGCTTCCGCCGCCTCCACGGCCGCTTCCTGCCGGCCGCCCTGGTTCAATCAGCGGACGACAGCTGTCTGGGGCCGAGGGCGGGCGACGCCACCAGCCAATGGGGAAGGGCAGCGTGGAGCCGCCCGTCTGGGCTCCGAGGCACGTGGACCAATGGGGGCATGGTGTGTGGGAGGGCGCGGAGGGCACCCACCAATGGGGAGCCACGGCGCGCGGCCTGGACCTGGAGGAAGCGCGGCTCTGCGGGCGCGGTGTAGTCGGGCGGTGGCGGCGGCGGCGGGTGGAGGAGGATGTGGGCCGCGCACGGGCTGGCGGTGGCGCTGGCTCTGAGCGTGCTGCCGGGCAGCCGGGCGCTGCGGCCGGGCGACTGCGAAGGTGCTGCGGGGTTGGGGGTCCGTGCGCTGTGGCCCGCCTGGCGGCGGCGCTGCCGAACCTAACCAAACCACTGAGCAGCCCAGTGGCAGGGGCTGATACGGGCGGGGGCGGCCGGCCCCAGCGGGGTCCGCCAGAGGAAGGGCCAACGCCGGGCCTCTTAGGAAACATTTCCTGGGCCTACAAAACATTGGTCCGACGAAGAAGCTGGGACTAGATCGTTCAGAAAACTTGGCCTGAAATTGAGATAACGCTGGAGTTTTGGCTCTTTCCCATCACTGGGCAGAGGCTCCCGGCCAGGGGGCTCCCGGCAGCGGCCCTGGCCGGGGTGGGGAGTCCTGAGGGCCGGCCGTGGGCACCGCGCCATGTCTGATGGGGTTGCGAAGCCGCACCTCGGAGTTCGGTGTTGTATTTGGAAATGAGCAGCATTTGGATCGCTGTTTTCTTCGGCCTCCAGTTTGTCCATTTATGAGGTCACAGTGAGTCCATCTCAAGGACACGTGTTCAGTCTCGGCTTAAACTTTATGGAAAAAGCAGGGAGGAGCCGTTTGTGGGTCATTGGGTGATGCTCGTTCCCCGTATGCCCTGGGTGAACCAGGGGGCCCAGCAACCCGGAGCGCGGTTCTGTCTACCTGTGGGCACCTGAGAAAATCGGTGATGGAAAAACTCACCTTTCTCCGTGTCTCCTATTAAAATTGCTGACGGAGTTCCCTCCTGGCGAATTGCGGTGCAACTTGGTGATTGCTGAGCATCTCCCTTCCCTCTCTTTTCCAGTTTGTACTTCTTATCTGGGAAGATTTTACCAGGACCTCAAAGACAGAGATGTCACATTCTCACCAGCCTCTATTGAAAAAGAACTTATAAAGTTCTGCCGTGAAGCAAGAGGCAAAGAGAATCGGTTGGTGAGTAGCTGTCTGACCCTCCCCAAGCTGGCCCTGGCCAGTGTTTAACCCTCTGCTTCACAGGCCTCCCAGTAAAAGGCCCTGCCCACTTGTCTATTCAGGAGGCCAGGTGTTCTGTCAGTTAACTAATGTGGGACTGAAGGGCTTTCTGTATTCTGCAGTTGTGATGTTACCCTCTTAGTACTGATTAAGCACCTACTGTGTGCTGGGCACTGGAAATACCAGGGGAGAGCAATGACAGGCAAATGATGCAGTGGGATGGGTGTCATGCAGAAAATGGACCAGGATGGAATGAGTGGGTGCTGATTTAGACAGTAGTCAAGAATTCTTCTGAGGGTTTCCCTGGTGGCGCAGTGGTTGAGAGTCCGATGCAGGGGACACGGGTTCGTGCCCCGGTCCGGGAAGATCCCACATGCCACGGAGCGGCTGGGCCCGTGAGCCACGGCCGCTGAGCCTGCGTGTCTGGAGCCTGTGCTCCACAACGGGAGAGGCCACAACAGTGAGAGGCCCGCGTACCGCAAAAAAAAAAAAAAAAAAAAAGAATTTTTCTGTGAAAGGGGAAGAGCATCCCAGACAGAGGGAATAGCCAGTGTGAATGCCCAGAGGCCAGAGTAATCTTGGCATGTGTGAGGGCAGTAGAAGATTACAAAGTGTGCCCAGGGTAGGCCAAGGCTGAATTGAGGACAAGAGCCCTAATGAAACGATGGCTTTTGTAGCTTTAACTTCTCTGGCAGTCTCTGGTTTGTCTGTCTTTCTGTTTAAAGGTTTGAACCGTGGTGACTTTTAAATTCATCTGGTGGCTGTCAGCTCTGGGACCAAGCGTGTGTTAAGAGCCTGGGGTTTACACTGACTGAATCTGACTGCCAGTACAGGCGGGGCATGGGAAAATGAGGCCCTGGCAGAGAAAGAAGATGTTTTCAGATGTCAATATGCTTTGGAGGAGACAGCTCTCAAGTGGCACCTCCTGAAGGCCATTGTCCTTTCTTGCTGCAGTGCTACTACATTGGGGCCACAGATGATGCAGCCACCAAGATCATCAACGAGGTGTCGAAGCCCCTGGCCCACCACATCCCTGTGGAGAAGATCTGTGAGAAGCTCAAGAAGAAGGACAGCCAGATCTGTGAGCTAAAATACGGTGAGTGTGGCCCTATTTAACTGACACTGAACCCCCTCCTTGCTCAGGCATTAATGAAGTTTACTTTCTAGCTGGGGAAGGCACGTGATAAACTAGAGCCTTCACGAGTGAGTTTTACAGCATGGTTGGTGGTGGTAAATGGTGGGGGCGGGGGGCAGTGCACAGACTCACCTTGCATCATGGTGGGTGGAGGTCAGAATAGGCCTCATCAAGGAGGTGACATTTCAGCAAACTTTGAAGGAGGTGGGGGATTAGCCAAGGGCATAACTAATGGAAGAGCATTTCAGGCAGAGGAAACAGGCAGTGCAAAAGCAGCCAGTGGCATGACAGATGGGTGGGCAGGTCACAGAGGGCCTTGCAAGTTGGTGAAGATTTGGCTTTTAGTCTGAGGGAAGATGAGAAGGTTGGTTTTCGGTCAGAGAAGGGATGTAGTCTGACTTGCCTTTAAAAGGCTTGTCCTGGGCTTCCCTGGTGGCGCAGTGGTTGAGAGTCCGCCTGCCGATGCAGGGGACAGGGGTTCGTGCCCCGGCCCGGGAAGATTCCACATGCCGCGGAGCTGCTGGGCCCGTGAGCCATGGCCGCTGAGCCTGCATGTCTGGAGCCTGTGCTCCGCAGCGGGAGAGGCCACAACAGTGAGAGGCCCGCGTACCGCAAAAAAAAAAAAAAACAGGCTTGTCCTGACTGCAAGCTCTGAAGGTCCAGCGATCTTTATTATTTTAAAAAGAATGGCTGTGTCCCAACAAGAAGGCCCAAGATTATGGGCGCACAGCATCTCTTTTGCTGAATAAGTCTCTGGTGGGAAAAACAGTTCAGGTCTTCAGAAAGAGTCAGGGCCAGGAATCATTGTCCTCTTCTGTAAAATTTAAACAGCACCAACATATTTTATTGTGAATTGAGTGTCCAAGGGCTGTGTTCGCCCACTTGTGTCAAGGATAACTGGTCTTCTGAGAGTGATCCTGGTTCAGTCCTGATGACTCAGGGTCTCTCTGGGCACAAGTGGTCGTGGAAGAGTAAGCTTCTAACTCAAGGGCCCGACCAGGGTCTGTGTTGGGCAGTTGAGGCTAGGGGATCTATCTGCTCTGTCACCCTGGAGCTCTTATTCTACAGTGGTGTCAGCTGCACTGTGACTGTTTAAGAGGCACTTGGAGTGGGAGCCACATTCCTCCTATAAGGTTCCTCCTGTAAGGACCACATGGCCTCCATCCCTGTCCCTGGTGACACCTGCATGTCTGTGGTGGACGTTGCCAGCATGAGACCCACCTTCCTGGTGAAGGGGCCTGGGCTAGTTCTCTCTCTTGGGGGCTGTGGGCACTGACACACTTGCATGTGTCTCCCTGCGATCAGTAGGGCTGCTTGTTTTAAGGGATGGTTTGGATGTGCGGGACTACTGGGGTCTGCTGTTCTCCCACCTAGCTGTTTATTCTCCCTGCTCTCTCCAGACAAGCAGATCGACCTGAGCACAGTAGACCTGAAGAAGCTTCGAGTTAAAGAGCTAAAGAAGATCCTGGACGACTGGGGAGAGACGTGCAAAGGCTGTGCAGAAAAGTCTGACTACATCCGGAAGATTAATGAACTGATGCCTAAATACGCTCCCAAGGCAGCCAGTTCACGGACTGATTTGTAGTCTACCCGATGCCTGCTGCACCTGAGGGGAAAAACACTTCATCTGTGTCTGTCCCAAACAGCCTTTTTGTAATTTATTTTTTAGGCAGGCTCCTGACAAAGTCAGGCTTGAAGCCTGGAGCTTTCCTGGTGATGCTGGGTCCACAGCGCCCCCTTGGGGGGCATTCACTTTGTTCTGTTGCCGATTTACTCTAGGACTTCAAAGTATGTCTGGGATTTTTTTATTAAAGGAAGAAAATTTCTAGCTGTCCTTGAAGAATTAAAGTGAATACTGAAATTGGGTTTTTCCCATAATGAAGATTTCACCAGTTTATGCTTTCCAGTTTATAAAGAGTTTTCAGGTATTCACATTTGTCCCTCAACCACCAGTCAGTGCTGGAGATGCCAGGGGGACTGAGGCACGTGGGGTTGTGCAGGACCGGAGGGTCTCTCAAGGAGAATGTTGGGCTTGATACCCCCAGCCCACAGGGACTATCTTACCCACATGAGAGGGGCTGACATGGGGCTTGGCTGTGAGCAGGACTGAGGTTTAGTGCACTTTTCTGTGACGATGACTTCAATAACTGCATATGTTCAGTACTGTCACATTTCTAAAGATGCTGATGGCCTGGCTACCTCCACCAGTCAGTGTCCAGATCTGGCCATGTACTTGCTCATCTGAGTTTGTGGTCTAGTGTCAGTCCTAAGTCTCTGGTGCCTAATTGGGAATTTGCAAGACTGGCAGGAGTTGGTTTGTACAAAGAGCCAATGAGAGGCTGCCTTTTGCCTTTGTTTACCCAAGATAAGCCTAACAGTTGAGGTCCCAAGAGCATGTCCCTGGAGTCTGGTTTTTTAGTTGCTCTCTCTGGGGTTGGTGCTTGGGAAACCCAGTTATCAGCATGAACTGTGACTCAGTGGAGACACCTCTGCTCCTCATGCCCGCAGAGACCACCTGAAGGGAAGGACTAAGAAGCAGTGCTTTCCCAGGAATTGCTCTGACTTTGGGTCACATCATTGTACAGTTCCTAAATTCAGTTTACCTACGTAAAGGGCCCTCTCAGCTTGCTGTGGGGTCCACTAATGCCTGGCAGGAGCAAGCAGGCCCAGGCCCACATTTTTCACCTCTACAGCACCATGTCTGAGAGGAAAGTGAGGTCGTCTCTTAGGCCAAGTGTTTCCTGTTTGGAGGAATTAGATGGGCTGTTAAGATCTGACAAGCAAAAAAAAAAGATCTGACAAGCACAAAATATCCTGAGCCCCCCTGAACGGTGCTGAGACAATCCATGGCTGGAGCCAGAAGTCTTAGAAGATGGAGCTGTTTCAGCCTAGCACCCTAGGTCTCTGTTCCTGTGGCCTTTGTGCCCTCCAGGCCATAGTGAGCAGGGAAGACAGCCCAACTACTACTACCCTAGAGCTGATCCCCAAGATTATCTGTGAAAGGCGTGGAATGTTAACAGGTGTTTCTTCTAAGACTTTCCTCTTGCACCTGCCTTCGCTGTTGCAGGAGCTCTTCCCACAGCGTTCTGGCCATGGGAGGAGGAAAGAGCAGTGGTCCG
>NW_006778765.1:838386-842337 GCF_000442215.2 Lipotes vexillifer
ACGGTTTCTGGGCCGAAGTTGGGTCCGGTTCTGCGAAGCCTCCAGCAACTCTCCATGGAGAAAGAAAGCTTCCCCAAGGGGCTTGGCCCCTTGTCAGGATTCCCCCTCACCTCACCACCACGGAGGTGGACAGAAGGGCACTGGCCAGGGAGAGGTAAGCGTGGCAAACTGGATAACTGCCGGGTTTGGTGTTCTCTTCGCCCTTGGCTCCACGGCCCTACCCTTATAGCCCTCTGTGTGTTCTAATGCCCAGAGCAGAGGGTGGGGCCCTGTGGCGCCAAGGAGACTATTCCCACTCTGGAAACAAAGGTTTGTTTCGGGTTTCTGTGCCCAGGGCCCAGACAGGTCGCGCCTTCTGCATGCATAGCCATAGTCATGGCCTTTCGGGGCGGGGGCGGGGCGCCGCTGTTGCAAGTGAACCTGAACGCAGGGGATACTCGGGATATGGGGCATGGGTCCTAAGGAGCGGCGTGTTTCGGTTCTTGGGGTTGTCCATGCTGGACCCCAGTCAGGAAATGCCGTGGCAGGGCACGGGGATCACCCGAGCCTAGTGCTGGAGCTGGGAATACCACATAAAGAAGCCGCTGGGTCAAGGCCTGGGACCCACGCGCCGACAGAGGCTGCCACAGCCGCTGCCATCAGCTCAGGCCCCGGAGCCGGGAGCCAGAGGCCTACGTTCTGCAGCTTCCTGGGCTGGCTCTTTCGAGGTGTCCAGTCACCGTGGAGCCTCGAGCCTCGTCCACGCCGGCCGCGCCGTGGCGCCAGAGCTCACAGCCTGGCCGCGCTCGCCTACTTTGCCCCGGGGTCACGTGGAACGGGGGTGGGGGCGCAACCCGATGACGCACGGCCGGCGCAGCTCTCGCCCCGCCCACCTCAGGGTCACGTGGCACGGCCGGCGCAGCTTGATAACGCGACGCCCAGGTCCTGGGCGCAGCTCCCGCCCCGCCGCCGCGCCGAGTCCTTTTGTCCAAGATGGCGGTGCCGGGGGCGCTGCCTCCTCGGCAGCCGCCGCCGCCGCCGCCGCTGTGAGGGGCCTGCGGGCCGCCTGCCCGCCCCCGAGCGGGCGCGGCTCGTCATCGTCGGTCAAGCGGCCGCGGGAGCGCGAACGGGAGGCGGAGGCGGGCGGGCGGCGGGCGGCGCACAAGGCCTCGGGCGGCGCCAAGCACCCTGTTCCAACGCGGGCCCGCGACAAACCCCGTGGTAGCGGGGGCGGCGGCGGCGGACATCGCGACGGCCGCGGCGCCGGGGACGCGAATCACCGTGCGAGCAGCGGCCGCTCCTCAGGCTCGGGCGCCGGCGGCGGCGGACGCGGTGCCAAGGCCTCGGGAGAGCCGGGCGCTTCGGGCACTTCGCCCCGCGCATCTCCACTACCGCCACCTCCGCCGCCGCCCGGGGCCGAGCCCGCGGGTCCCGGCTCATCAGCAGCCGCACCCGAATACAAGACGCTGCTCATCAGCAGCCTGAGTCCCGCGCTGCCCGCCGAGCACCTCGAGGACCGGCTCTTCCACCAGTTCAAACGCTTCGGGGAGATCAGTCTGCGCCTGTCGCACACGCCTGAGCTGGGCCGCGTGGCCTACGTGAACTTCCGGCACCCGCAGGACGCGCGCGAGGCCCGCCAGCACGCCCTGGCCCGCCAGCTGCTGCTCTACGACCGTCCGCTCAAGGTGGAGCCCGTGTACCTGCGCGGCGGCGGCGGCGGCGGCGGCGGGAGCAGCCGGCGAAGCAGCAGCAGCAGCGCGGCCGCCTCCACGCCGCCCCCGGGGCCACCCGCGCCCGCCGACCCGCTCGGCTACCTCCCGCTGCACGGCGGCTACCAGTACAAGCAGCGTTCGCTGTCCCCGGTTGCCGCCCCGCCACTGCGGGAGCCCCGCGCCCGCCACGCCGCTGCAGCCTTTGCCCTGGATGCCGCCGCCGCCGCCGCCGCCGTAGGACTATCCCGGGAGCGGGCCCTGGACTACTATGGTCTGTACGACGACCGCGGGCGACCCTATGGCTACCCGGCGGTGTGCGAGGAGGACCTGATGCCTGAGGACGACCAACGGGCCACGCGCAACCTCTTCATCGGGAACCTGGACCACAGCGTGTCAGAGGTGGAGCTGCGACGAGCTTTCGAGAAGTACGGCATCATTGAGGAGGTGGTCATCAAGAGACCCGCTCGTGGTCAGGGCGGTGCGTATGCCTTCCTCAAATTCCAGAACCTGGACATGGCCCACAGGGCCAAGGTGGCCATGTCGGGTCGGGTGATTGGCCGCAACCCTATTAAGATAGGATATGGCAAGGCCAACCCCACTACTCGCCTCTGGGTGGGTGGCCTGGGACCTAACACCTCACTGGCGGCTCTGGCCCGGGAGTTTGACCGCTTTGGGAGCATTCGGACCATTGATCATGTCAAAGGAGATAGCTTTGCCTACATCCAGTACGAAAGCTTGGACGCAGCCCAGGCCGCCTGTGCTAAAATGAGGGGTTTTCCCTTGGGAGGTCCAGACCGCAGGCTGCGGGTGGATTTTGCCAAAGCAGAGGAGACTCGGTATCCCCAGCAGTACCAGCCCTCACCCCTCCCTGTGCATTACGAGCTGCTCCCAGATGGATACACCCGGCACCGAAACCTGGATGCGGACCTGCGGGTGAGGGATAGGACCCCCCCACACCTCCTTTACTCAGACCGAGACCGGACCTTTATGGAAGGGGACTGGACCAGCCCCAGTAAAAGCTCTGACCGCCGAAACAGCCTTGAGGGCTACAGCCGCTCAGTGCGCAGCCGGAGTGGTGAGCGCTGGGGAGGAGATGGGGACCGGGGCCTGCCCAAGCCCTGGGAGGACAGGCGGAAGCGCCGGAGCCTTTCCAGTGATCGTGGGAGGACAACCCACTCCCCTTATGAGGAACGGAGCAGGACCAAGGGTGCTGGGCAGCTTGTGGACCGAGGCTCTGACCGCACCCCTGAGCGCAGCCGCAAGGAAAACCATTCCAGTGAAGGGACCAAGGAATCGAGCAGCAACTCCCTCAGCAACAGCAGACACGGGGTTGAGGAGCGGAGCCACCACCACCATCATGAGGCTCCAGACTCTTCCCACGGGAAGAAGACTCGGGAGAGCGAGCGCAATCATCGGACCACTGAGGCTGAGCCCAAGCCTCTTGAAGAGCCAAAACACGAGACCAAAAAGCTCAAGAATCTTTCAGAGTATGCCCAGACACTGCAGCTAGGTTGGAATGGGCTTCTAGTGTTGAAAAACAGCTGCTTCCCGACATCTATGCACATCCTAGAGGGGGACCAGGGGGTTATCAGCAGTCTCCTCAAAGACCACACTTCTGGGAGTAAGCTGACCCAGCTGAAGATTGCCCAGCGCCTTCGACTGGACCAGCCCAAGCTCGATGAGGTCACAAGACGCATCAAGCAGGGGAGCCCCAATGGCTACGCAGTGCTCCTAGCCACACAGGCGACCCCCAGTGGGCCTGGCACTGAGGGGATGCCCACGGTGGAGCCAGGTCTACAGAGGCGGCTTCTCAGGAACCTGGTCTCCTACTTGAAACAGAAGCAGGCTGCAGGGGTGATCAGCCTGCCAGTGGGTGGGTCCAAGGGCAGAGACAGCACGGGCATGCTCTATGCCTTCCCTCCCTGTGACTTTTCACAGCAGTACCTCCAGTCAGCACTGAGGACATTGGGCAAGCTAGAGGAAGAACACATGGTGATAGTTATAGTAAGAGACACAGCCTAGCCTGAACCTGTCTTTTCCACAAAAGCAGTTATTTTAAGATCTGACTCCCACCCCCCGCCTTCCCCCCCCCACTCCAAAACTTAACCCCTTGGTTTGAATTCTCTGCTGCTTTATTTCAGTTCATTTGGTAGGGGACCAAAGTCCTCCCCCACCAAAACTAAATTCTTAGGTTTTGGGTTTTTTTTTTTTTTTTTTTTTTTTTTTTTTTTTTTTTAAAATATAAATAAATATGGTTCCA
>NW_006778765.1:842347-861832 GCF_000442215.2 Lipotes vexillifer
TTTTGGTTTGTGGTTTTTTTTTTTTTTTTTTTTTTTTTTTTTTTTTACAGTGATAAGAAAAATGAGAAGGGACTCCTGTCATGTTGGTTTCTAGTGTATGAGATACTGTCTGCTGTGTTCTGTATTTTTTTATTTTTTGACTAACTGTATGGAAAGTTGTCAGTAAAGCCTTTGTCAGAGGATGGATTTTTAATCCTGTTCAGAGTCCTGGTTTAATCAAGTTTTTTTTTCTCAAAGGATGGAAGACTTCCCTGCTGCATGCACACAAATGCCCTACGTCATCTTTCCACCACTGGGGTATCTCACAGTCCTCCTGCATTGGTGGCTCTCAACCCCTCAGCTCTTTGGGCTGAATCAGGACTTTACTCACATTTGTTTTTTATCTCGGCTGAGAGCAGGTGGGTTTCATTTTGGACCCTGCCATGCCAGATTGAGCAGAGCCCATGCACAGGAAGGGGTTGAGCCTAAGTCTAGCCAGCAGCTGTGGTAGTTTTTTGTTTTCTTGCCCTAAACAATGTGTGTCCATCAGTTTGAGCTGTAGCTGTTGAACAAAGCACCTAGTCTTCAGGCCTTTTTGAAAGCACGTAGACCTTAGCAGTTGTGTGGTCTTGTAGTCATGGGAGGAGCAGTGCAATATTGGGGTCTTGGTACCATGGATCCGTGAGGCCTCCTTTTCCTGTTCAGCCTCCCTTCTAGCCTTAATGCAGCAGCCCAGGGATACCCAGTTGGAGACAGCTGCCTCAGACTCCAAGGGACAGTGGAGGCCAAATGCTGGAATAGAGAGTGGGAGGCAGCTTTCCTTGGTTAATTCTTGAAACTTTCCCGGTGTTTGTGAATTCTGGCTTTTCCTCTGATTGTTCGGGGCTGATGTGTCAATGGAGTGGGCCTCTGCCCAGTCACTAGAGCTTTGTGAGGGACACTGAATCCCTGGCCTCAAGAGTTTTTGAGGTAGTACAGTGGGCTAGGAAGTTGCTCTTGTTAACTGACATAACTTTACCAGATACAAGTAGGCACTTATGCCTAGGCCTCTTGCCCTGTTGTTGCAGAGGTGGGGACCACTGGGAGAGAGGTGCTTCTGTGGGGAAATGTCACAGTTGCCGAGGTGTTGGGCAGTGCTAGAGCTCACAGCCATTCAAGCTGAGCTGCAGAGGAATGTGGAGGCATCAAGCTGGGAGGGAGAGATGGCTTGAAGTTCTGTGGCCACGCATCTCTACTAAGACAGTATGGCCAGCATTGGCAGATGAAGCCAGCAGTGTCAGGGACCAGGGAGGGAAGTCACTCACAGCAGTTGTCACCATAGAGCACAGCCCAAACACTATTTTTTAGATTGTTTGTGGCAGTTTAGATGTTTTAAAAGGATCATTGTCAAGGCTGAGGGAGAACAGAAGCTCCAGTAAGGGAAATGAGCCTCCAAATGACCAGGAACTCCGGATTCTGTTGACCGTGCTGTCCTCTCTCTAGGTCTGGTCCACTACCCTGGCTGGCACGAGGCAGCGCAGGTGACAGCTGGGATGTGTTGAGAGAGAGTTCGTGAGATGGAGGCGGGGGCTCAGTGCGGACCTCATGGACAATACATGCCTCTCCACAAGGACAGTGAAAGAGGTGACTTTTTGAGACCTTAGAGATTTAAAATAAACAGGGCAAGGAAGGCGCCTGGGGAAGTACTGCACTAGGCTTCAGCTGGTACTCGTGAAAGAAAATGCACGTTCATAACAAACACAAGAAGTGTTAAATGTGTTTGCCTGTTTGTACTTGAGCTTTGGCCACAATTGCCAGGTATCTGAGCAAAGCAGTGTGAGGCACAGTAGGCCACAGCTGCACCATTCCAGGCAGTTGGAACCACCAGAAGCAGGAATGGGCCTCATCTTGTTTAGAGCAGATGAGGTAGGGACGAAGGCCTGGGTCACAGGCCAGAGCCACCTTGCTGTATTAAGCCCAGAACTTCTCTGGGCTGTTCCTTCATACAGTGGGTGCTCAGGACCCAGAATACTACACCTCCTAGTTTTCCCAGACAGAAACCTAGAAAGTCTGGCTGGAGAGGACACTTAAACCCTTGCTTTGTTCACCCTTCTTGAGGGATAGGTGCTTTCTGGCCCCAAATTGAACTACAGAGTTTTCCTGCTGTGTGACCATCCTCCTCTTCCTTGGACCCTCTTCTCAACTCCTTCCTTCCTCTCTTAAGACAGCAGCTTCTGTAACCTCTCTCAGAACGGCCTTGGCCAGCACTAGCGAGGGTAGATCAGGTGGTCAAGGCCCTGGTTGATTTATGATGCTGCCCCCAGAGAGAGAACTATTTAGCTGCAGGCAACCTGTGCCTCCACCTGGGGTTCAGGTTCTATCTGAGGTGTGGCTTAAAGGCAGAAATCAACCTAAGGCGAAATTTGCCTCATTGGTGGTTTGCTACTATTCCACGTGTTTCTTCCTAAGTGACAGATCATGAGCCCTGCCTGGCAGGAAAAGAGAGCTGATGTTTTCTTTAGTCTCTTAGGGCATTTCCCTAAGGGTGTGTTGTCAAGTTGAACAGGAGTGTGCTTTCTTATTGCAGGTCCCCATCTCCGCCCAAGAGACCTGTGGGTGTTCCCAAGAGCTGCTGGCAGAGTTCAGGGAGACTGTGGCTCTGCCCAGTTAATGACTAGAATACAATGCGTTTAGTGCTTCTTGACTTTTAACCTGTTTTCTTCTAATGCACCAGCAGTCAAACTAGTCCACTGGTTAGGTGTTAGCAGTCCATTTAAGCTGAGGCATGAAGCAACCCAAGAGCTGAGACCTCTGCTCTCTAGAGGACCAAGAGGTGCCTGTGTGTGACACAGGACCAACCACTTCAGTGTGTGTGATGAACTGTATGGTGCTCCGAAGCCCAGCAGGGCTTCACCAGCCCCTGGTGAGTTTTAGCCATCTTGTCTTGCTTATTTACTTCACAAATTTGTCCTCTTATCTCAGCAAAGGGAGAAAAGTCTTTTTAGCTATAAATACCTATATGATAGGAACCAGGCAAACTCAAAGGAAGAAAGAGACTAGGATCTCCTGTTTATTGTGGGTAAGAAGGGGGTGGGGTGGGGTGAGTGAAAAGGTAAAAGCACCTGGTACTTTCCCTGGTGGTAGCACAGTTTAACCATAGGCCAGTTGTAGAGGCCTGTGAAATACCTGCAAACCCAGTCTGACCAAGCCCTAGCTGCCCCTGCCCCGAAACTGCCAAAACTGAAGAACTGCCCAGGGCTACTGTTGTACTCCCTTCGGAAAACAGTAATGACAGTCAGTCAGTCACCCACCTACAGGGATGGCCAAAATGCTTTCACTCCCTAGCTTTGCCAGCTCATTGCTCCACAACATCCCAGGACCCCTAACGTTCCAGCTCCACCAAATCTCTGGAGCTGCCTTCTTGCTTCAGAACCCAGGATAGAGAGATGCGTGCGGAGTGGACAGTGCCCTGAGCACCTCCCTCTGCCCCCTGCCCAGTCCTCCTCGGGGCGAGCAGCAGACCAGGTTAGATGCTGTGACTAAGCTGCTTTTCTCCCCAGAGTGCTTTATTTGGGCAGAATGTGTTCTCACCCGGTCCTGGGCTGCCTCTCTTGGAAGGCGCCTTTATTACCTGGCTAGAGCTGCAAGGAAAGGGACAGACCCCACTTTGGTAAAAGAGAACAGGGAAAGGCCAAAAACAAAGAAAGACAGACTTGTAGTTTATTTTGTATTTTTTTTAAATAAATACACTTTACATTAAAAGGCTTTTGATTTGTACTTTCCACATTGGGGAGAAAGGGAAGAAAAAAAGATTTTTGAAAAAATCACAAAGAAAAATAGAGGGAGTGAACTTATATCCTAAGTTCCCTCAACTCCACAAAACCAATATCCACAATGACCTTGCTGCCCGCCCCAAACCATGAAGGTGGGTAAGCCTAGGCATTTACTCAGCAAACAAGCAGCACCTCCTCCCCACCTCTGGCACAAAGGAAAACAAATTAACCTGACAGCATGAGGCAACAAAACAGGTTAAAAAATCATATATTATATTTATAATAAAATATTCTTAATCCTTATCAATTTAAGAAACCACGATTTTCCTTTTCATTTAAATACGTATGTAAAAATGCCTCTGTTATTTAGACATCATTTTCTTCCATAGAAAATGAACTGCAGGGACAAGAGACCTGGTGGATATAAGTTCATACCCTCAATTATAAATGCCTTTTTTTTTTCTTTTTAAGTTTTATAAAAAACTATTTCTTGTTCTTTAAGTAAAGAACATTATACAAAGAAAATATATTGTGAAATAACCCCAGAGACGTGATGGTTTTTTTTTCCCCTTGAGGAAAGATATGTCCATCCTAGGAGAAAGGGGAAGCAGAATAGGGCCTAACCCCTGTTGTCTTTTTTTTGTGTGGTTATTGTTTTTAGAAGGACTCTCAGATTCCAGTGAGACTCTAAATCATAATCCTCTGAATGCAGGGCATGCAGTTCCTTAAAAGAGCCCTGGGAGAAAGGGAAGGGAAGATGTTCTGAATTCATTTGACTCAGTTTCTCGCCTGCCAAGAATCTCTTCCACGTGGTGATGGCTCCTCACTCATTTAGAGATAAGATGATGTCATCTTCCAAATCAGAGTTGTCAGAGCTGTCGGCTGAAAGGTAAGGAAAGGGAGAGACTAGATTACGCACTAGGCTTGTAGGAAGCTTTCAGGGAGAAAGCACCTGCATACACATAAATTTATGCCTGAGCAAGGTTAATTACCAGTTTCCAGAAAGAAGAAAACATGTCAACTAACTCCTCGGAGCTGGCTCTGGAAAATATACTGTTTCAGCAAAGATGGTTACTCCTGGGACCTCTTGCTTGCTTACCTTTCAAAGGACCTGGACATGGAACCCTCTTGCTTCCTAGAGGTTCTTCCTCCTGCCTGAAAGGCCCTAAAGGGACCAGGCAAGCCCCCTCTGAAGCTTTTGCCCATGGTGCTTTGAGTGGCTGCAAAGGGGCAGGGCTGATAGGAGCAGTGAGTGAGCCTGTGTAGTCCTTTGGCCTCTGGAGTCCCTCCGGTGGGAACAGGCCTGCCTGAACCCCAGGACCACTAAAAAGGCAGGCTGAGCCCAAGCAAGGATGAGACTTCTCTTAAACTCGTCAGCCACTCTCTTCTCAGAAGACCTCATAAAGGCAGAGGTAGTCAACCTGGTATTCATTCCTCTGAAATTTCTAAATATAATCTGAAGGGAACAAATTCCCAAAAGATACAAGCCAGAGCTTGCAGCAATACGAGAAAAACTGGGCTGGAGGCCAGCAGGGAGTAGCTGTGGCACCCTGGAAGGTGGCACTGTGTCTGACCCTCTGCTTGACCATCTGCCTTCCAGGCAGTGAATAGACCACATGAACACCTCTGGAAGGATCCATTAAGAGGTGAAGCTAGGTGGTAACAGAAAGAACCCTCAAAGTGAGGTAGATGCACCTGTCTGGATGACAGAAATCGGAGAGAAACATAATACCTAGCTCTAGTATTTGCTGAGTGAAGGTAAAGGAAAAATCTTAGTGCCAGTGAAGGTAAAGGAAAAATTCTAGTGCCCATTTTGATCACTCTCAGCTTAGGAAGCTGTGAAACAATTTTAACAAGGTCCCCAGGGAAATGGGCCAGCAGGTCCTGAGCTGGAGCCCTGAAAATGCCCATAGGCCCTGTGGTTCCCATGAGGAGAGGGACAGCCACTGGTTCCAAAGAATCCCTCATCAGCCCTTTCCCAGGTACCTGAGAGACTCCACTCGGGGAAAGCTGACGAAGAACTGCATGTTCCCAAACCTTCCATTCACTACAATCTCCTTTAGGAAGAAAACTGAAGTGGATAAAGTAAAACCAAGAAAAGCATGGCCGTGATAAAATGAAGTCCTGAAGGTAAGCAAAAGTGATGGCTGGAAAAACCAGTGTTCCTGGGTCTAACAGGGCACAAGCAGGGCTTGACTTTATTGGTGAGGAGTGGGGAAACCAAGATGGAGATCAAACTAATACCTGACACCGCTAAACCACAAACTAAGCCTCATCAGCTTCCTTGCTGAAAGAACTCCAGGAGGAAGTGAGCAGGGAAGGGGGTGACTCAGGCACAGCACTGTGTCCAAGGCCCATGGCAGACTGCGGAGAATCCCCTCGTGCTCATGCAATCTATGAACCAACACTGCCACACCCACCTGCCTGAGACCTATTCTAACCATCAGCTGTAGAGCTACTAAAAATTAAGAATCTTAACAACTCTGCATCACACCCAAGGACTGTAAATGCAGCTGGAGGAGGATAACACAATCTTCCATAAGCAAATAATTGTCAGGCACAGGGTTTAACAGAGAACTTTCAGGGGTCAGACAGTGATTCCCCTCTTGGTGGTCAGGTGGCAGGACTCCCTTCTCTACCTTCCTTAGCCTTTTCTCATCCTCCAAATGTTGAAGATACCCGAACTCAGACCCTGCTGGGGACCTCTCCCTCTGAAAGGCCCTGGAAGCAAAGGCAGTCAGTGTTAGTCCCTACCATGTTTATTTAACCTGTTGCTCTACAACATACAGGCTTTTGGGGGCGGGGGCGGGTCAGAACTGACTGGAAAGAGAAACAAAGGCCTCAGAGTCAAGGTGTCGGTCTCCCTAGGGCTGGGGTTCTCTATATGAAATCAATCATTGGATCTCTGGGATCTGGGGCCTATGCAAGGTTACATGGGGGGCATGTGGGTGTGGTTTTCTATAGTTACAATGGCTTTCATCATATCCTAAAAGGGCTCCATAAACCCCAAAAGGTTAACAGCTAATACACCAGATGATTAGTGTAAGGCAAAATATCAGCAAACCAAGGATACAGAGAGTGGTCCTTGTGTCTGCTCTGTTTCGAGCCACTATCAGTCTCTATAAAACAGAGAAAGCAACAGAGTACCTACGCTGCACATGCCACCACCTCAGTTCTAGAGCCCAAACTGACATGTCCTCAACTTGTCATCTGTAATGGCACTTTCACATCATAAATATTCCCACCAAGTTAAAGTAACATTCTCTGATAGAATTAGGGTTTTCCAGATTACCTCTTGGGCTTAAAAGAATGAATTTCCTAGAATAAACAGTAAAAGGCTAAAGGAAGCAGTAATTTTACAGGCCAAATACAAAATTAATTTATATTCAAACTAAGAAGGGAAAAATTAGTGATAGTCTTAGGTCGGGGGTACCAGCTGCTCCCCTAACCTACCTTATATTACTTATAATTGAAGGGAAACAGAACTTGTGCCCACGTGTCACAGGTGACAAAGAAGTTTAGTAAAACTTTCCTTTTTATTCCCATCAATATTGTCATGTTTCCCTTGCCCCTGAGTCCCTCTTACCTGGCTCTCTGACCATCGCTAGGGACAAAGGAAATCCTCCTTCAGTGAATCATCTCAACCTCCAAGTACGAAAAAATGGAAGTTGGCAAACAGCAGATGGGCAGATAGATACAAGGCAATCCCTCCCACCCCACAGAGCTTCCTCAAAATGCAACTCTGGCAAGAGGACTTAACGTAAAAAAGACAGTCTCCCCTAAGCCAACTGCCTTCAATCTTGAGCTCTAGAAGCATGTATAAGATTTATCCCAAAGAAAATGGATTTAGGTCACTGTGGAACAGGAGAATCTTATACATATATGCTTAAATATATGTACTGCCACCCACCCTCTCCTCTCCTACCATACATACACACTCCCTCCCTCCCCCAGCCCCCAACACCAAACACCAATGACTAAAAACCAAGCATCTACTCTGAAGAGGCTTGGAGTTTGCTGAGCTTAGGCCAATATAACAATAGGCAATAACATTTTCTGTAATGATGTAAATGTTCTATATCTGTGCTGTTCAGTATGGTAGCCACGTGTGGCTACTGAGCACTTGAAATGTAGACATGAAAATGAGGGACTGAATTTTAAATTTAAAATTCTAATGGCCACAGATGGTTACTGGCTACCATATTAGGCATAATACCGACCTTGGCTGTGAGAATGCTGGCCAGGTTAGCTACATGAAAAATGACTGAATATCACAGTGATTACTCCCCAGTCAGGCAGGGCAGCACTAGGAAGAACCAGGACCACAGCAAGCATGAGTCTGTCAACAGTGACACAGGTCACAGTGATGCTGCCAAATATGTCCTCTTAAAACATGCAGAGTATACCAGCAGAGCTCGCAGACTCCTATAGAACTATTAGGTGATTTACTCAGGGTCCATTAGTATAGGCAGGGGACAACTTGACTTCAGAAACCTGTTCTAATGGGAAGGTACTGGAAAAACTGGAGCTTGTTCTTTAAAACTTGGAATAAGAAAGGGGGGTGGGGGGGAAGGAACAAAACAGAAGCCAAAGAGAAACATCTGTTCCCTGGCCTTTAAGAGGGATTAAGCAAAAGCAGGCAGGAAGGGGCTGCAACCCACAAGAGGGCTTTTATTACTTTACAACTTTAGAAAAGAGCAGGTACAGCACCCCCATGAGCAGCTGCATCTGATGATGTCAGCTCTGTCTCTTGGGAGAACTACACTTTTACCCTCCAGTCTAAGGCTAATCCTCTGAAGCAGGGGTCGACAAACCTACAACCCATAGGCCAAACCAAGACCACCAGCTATTTTGGTAAATAAAGTTTATTAGAACACAGCCACATCATTAATTTATGTCTTGTCTCTGGCTGCTCTCACACTACAACAGCAAAGCTGAGTAGCTGCAAAAGAGACCATTCAGCCCACAAAGCCAAAATTATTTACTGTCCAGCCTTTGTAGAAGTCTGCCAACCCCTGTTTTAAAGAGATAATAGCCATTTGGTTACAGAGTCGTCATGACAGGAGCACTGAGGATGAGAGATGTGAAACTGCTTTTCCTCAAGGGCCCAGGTGGTGACTCTAGTTAACGGGGCACAGAACCCTGGTGTGGCTTGCCCTCTGGGCTGGGCTGGCACAGGGAAGGGCCCTTTCCCTAGGTACCCAAGCTCAGCCTCGTGGTCAGCCCTAGACTTACTGTCCCCCAGGATCAGTTCCACTTCCTCATCTGCATCAGAGTCTTCATCTTCTCCGTCCTCTCCCTCCTCTAGCAGGTTTGCTAGCTCCTCATCAGAGGGAGAAAAGTCATTGTCCCCATCCTCCCCTGCATTCTCATTGTTGTCATCCTCCTCCAACTCCGCCTCCAGCAACTGGTCAGTGTCAAGCTCATCTAAATCATCAGTGTCGTCATCATCTTCATCGTCATCTTCTTCCTCCTGTTCTTCCTCTTCCTGGTAAGAGAGCATGAGGTCCATTAGGACAAACACAGACCCAGCCCATGTGGGCCACATGGGGAGTCTCTCTCCTCCTTCCCAAAGGACAGAGGAGGTAACAGTCAGTAGAGAGCATGGTAATCTAGGTTAGCACACACTTCATGGGTCGGCTTGACGCGTCAGTGAAGGCTGAGACAGGCACATAGACGTCCCCCAAGACACTCAAGCACTCCTCAGACAAGGACTACTGGTCACTCCACAAAGGCATTACTGGTCATGCAGCCCTTATCTAAGGAAATGGACAACACACTTCACAGTGGTCTCTGCCATCAACATTCTATGTTTCTAACTAATAATAAACCCCAAAGGGCTCTTGGCTCTTCTCTCTATCCTGTTATCAACCAAACCATATGAAATCACTTGAGGCACTGGAACTAAAGCTTCTACCTGGAATCTAAAAAGCAGTGCTTTAATAAAACAGGAAGAACACAGCTGCTGAGTCACCAGCTCCTAAGCCCTTCAAATTCTTGTCCTTGATCTTATTTATAACCATGTATGTGGGTCAGCACCTCTGACGGTGCTATCACAAGCATCCAATGAACTGAATGTCCAACAAAATAGACTTTTACCACTAAAGAGATACTTGGATTTCCTGTTACAAGCCACACACACACCAAAAAAGTATGCTAGAGAAATTGTCCAGCCTTCCGTTCCCTCCAAACTGTTTCCCTTCAAGCAAGAGAGGACACGGCGATACCTCTTTGCTTTCCTAAGAACGACAGGTGTTCCCAAGTTAAAGTGACCAACATTCAGTCACTAATCCTTCTGCTCAAACATCAACTGTCAGCACTGCCAGTAGCAAAAGGATTCTAATTCCTGCAATAATAAAATATAAAATTCATTTAACACACCAGCCTAATAAAAGTCAAGACAAAACAAGCCCTACATTAGCAGAAAAAATCTTTAAAAACATTTTGGAAGTGCTTTAAAAAAAAAAGGGGGGGACTTCCCCAGTGGAACAGTGGTTAAGAATCTGCCTGCCAATGCAGGGGACACAGGTTCGATCCCTGGTCCGAGAAGATCCCACAAGCCGCGGAGCAACTCGTACGCCACAACTACTGAGCTTGCAAGCCACAACTACTGAAGCCCGTGTGCCTAGAGCCCATGCTCCGCAACAACAGAAGCCACCACAATGAGAAGCCCGTGCACTGCAATGAAGAGTTAGCCCCCGCTCACCACAACTAGCAAAAGCCTTGGCGCAGCAACAAAGACCCAACACAGCCAAAAAAAAAAAAGTGCTGCCGCGTGCCAATCACTTAAAAACCAAACACTGCTTATCCGGCCACTAGTGTTCATCAGCTGTAAAGTAAACTAGGCTCATATTCAGCAGGGTAGCTCTGCTTTGTAAACTTTTGATAATTTTGGGCTTTTTGATTTGCTGTTTGACCCACTGATTTAGACTTTTCAACAATTTCTGGCAGCTACATGGGAATAACTGGCCCCTTTAAATACCCAGTATTCCTAATGCCTGTACAAGTATGTGTCCACACCAGAGTTTATGTGTGTGAACATACCGCCATGATAACCTGAGACCACTGTTCCACAGCCTGGCCACACATGACCTCCATGTGTACAGCTACTAAGCATCTGCCCACTGGAAAGGAACTGAGAATGCCTGAAGGCAGTAACAATAAACTGACGCACAGACAAGCTTCTGGCCCTACAAATACATCAGCTCATACAAATAACAAGGGAAAAGAGAGAGGAGTCAAAATTCAGGGAAATAATTCAAAGTATTTACCAGATTACAACTTTTGCCTCTTTTTTCCACACGTTTTCAGGGATCTGACCAAAATTAGTTCTAATTAATAAAGTTCCTTCAGTTAAAAAGAAGCACATTAAAAAGAGTATCCAGGGCTTCCTTGGTGGCACAGTGGTTGAGAGTCCGCCTGCCGATGCAGGGGACACGGGTTCGTACCCTGGTCCGGGAAGATCCCACATGCCGCGGAGTGGCTGGGCCCGTGAGCCATGGCCGCTGAGCCTGTGCGTCTGGAGCCTGTGTTCCGCAACGGGAGAGGCCACAACAGTGAGAGGCCCGCGTACCGCAAAAAAAAAAAAAAGATGCTAAGGGCTCTCAATGGATTAAGTAGACAGCATGCAAGAATAGATGGACAACAGAAGCAGAGAGATGGAAGTTCTAAGAACCAAAAAGAAATGCTAGCAATCAGAAATACTGTGACAGAAATGAAGAATGCTTTTGATAGGATTTCTTAGTGGATGGACACTGCTAAGGAAAGAATCTCTGAGCACGAGGATATCTCAATAGACACCACCAAAACTAAAAAGCAAAGAGAACAAAGACTGCAAGACACAGAACAGAATATCCAATAACTGTGGGATAACTACAAAAGGCATAACATGCATATAGTGGAAATTCTAGAAGCAGAAGAAAAAAAAAAAGAACAGAAGAGATACTTGAAACAATAATGACTGAAAATGTCCCCCAAATTAATGTCAGATACCAAACCACAGATCCAGGAAGCTCTGAGAAAACTGAGCAGGATAAATGCCCAAAAAGACCCCACACCTAGTGACATCATTTTTTAAACTACAGAAAATCAAAGATAAAGAATAAATCCTGAAAGAAACCAGAGGGGAAAAACATCTTACCTATAGAGGAACAAAAAAAAATTACACCCAATTTATCCTCCAAAACCATGAAAGCAAGAAGAGAGTGGAATGGAGTATTTAAAATGTTGAGAGGGCTTCCCTGGTGGCACAGTGGTTGAGAATCTGCCTGCTAATGCAGGGGACAGGGGTTCGAACCCTGGTCTGGGAAGATCCCACATGCCACGGAGCAACTAGGCCCGTGAGCCACAACTGCTGAGCCTGCGCGTCTGGAGCCTGTGATCTGCAACAAGAGAGGCCGCGATAGTGAGAGGCCCGCGCACAGCGATGAAGAGTGGCCACCGCTTGCCACAACTAGAGAAAGCCCTCACAAAGAAACGAAGACCCAACACAGTCAAAAATAAAAATAAATAAATTTTTAAAAAAACAACCTCTATCAAAAAAAAAAAATTGTTGAGAGACCAAAACCACCAACCTATAATTCCATACCGTGTGAAAGTATCCTTCAAAAGTGAAGGAGAGTGACTTCCCTGGTGGTCTAGTGGGTAAGACTCTGCACTCCCAATGCAGGGGGCCCGGGTTTGATCCCTGGTTGGGGAACTAGATCCCGCATGCCTCAACTAATAAGTCTGCGTGCCACAACTAAGAAGAAGTCCACACGCCGCAGAGAAGATCCCACGTGCCACAACTAAGACCTAGCACAGCCTAAATAAATTTTTAAAAAGTGAAGGAAAAATACTTTTTCAGACAAACAAAAACTGAGACAATTTGTTGCCAGTAAACCTATTTTGCAAGGAATGTTAAAAGAGGGCTTCTCTGGTGGCTCAGTGGTTAAGATCCACCTGCCAATGCAGGGGACACAGGTTCGAGCCCTGGTCTGGGAAGATCCCACATGCCACAGAACAACTAAGCCCATGCACCACAACTACTGAGCCTCTGTGCCACAACTACTGAAACCCACGTGCTTAGAATGCAGGGGACACAGGTTCGAGCCCTGGTCTGGGAAGATCCCACATGCCACAGAACAACTAAGCCCATGCACCACAACTACTGAGCCTCTGTGCCACAACTACTGAAACCCACGTGCTTAGAGCCCGTGCTCTGCAACGAGAAGCCACAACAATGAGAAGCCCGCGCACCACAATGAAAAGTAGCCCCCACTTACCACAACTAGAGAAAGCCCACGTGCAGCAAAGAACACCCAACACAGCCATAAATAAATAAATATAGATTGATAGAAACGTTAAAAGAAATTCTTCAGAGAGAAGGAAAAAAGTTAGAAACTCTGAATATATTAAGGAAGAGCACTGGAGAATGAATAAGTGAAGGTAGAATAAACATTTTATTTTTCTTTTTCTTCACTGATCTTTGTTCAAAATAATAGTAGTTTGTTTAAAATAATACTACCAACAATGTATTCAATTATGTTTGCTTTTATATCAGTAAAATGAATGACAGCAATGAAACAAGGGATAGGAGGAAAGAATTAGGACTACAGATTTTGTTATCATAAGTTACTTGCACTATTCATGAAGAGATACAGTGCTATTTGAAAGTGGACTTGGATTACTTGTAAATGTACACTGCAACCTCTAGGGTAACCACTAAAGAAAGTTAAAAAAAAAAAAGGTGTAACTAATATGCTAATAAAGAAGAGAGGGGAATCCTATAAAATACTCAATTAAAACCACAAAAAGGAATTCCCTGGCAGTCCAGTGGTTAGGACTCTGTGCTTTCAGTGTCCTGGGCCAGGGTTCAATACCTGGTTGGGGAACTAAGATCCTGTGAGCTGCACAGCGTGTCCAAACAAACAAACAAAAAAAACACAAAATGCAGAAGAAGAATGGAAGACAAAAACAGGAGCAAAGAACAAATAGAAAAAGTAACAAATATGGTAGATGTTAATCTTACTATATCAATAATTACTTTGAATGTCAATGTTCCAAATGCATCAATTAAAAGAGAGATATGGGCTTCCCTGGTGGCGCAGTGGTTGAGAGTCCGCCTGCCAATGCAGGGGACGCGGGTTCGTGCCCTGGTCCAGGAGGATCCCACATGCCGCGGAGCGGCTGGGCCCGTGAGCCGTGGCCGCTGGGCCTGCGCATCCGGAGCCTGTGCTCCGCAGCGGGAGAGGCCGCAGCGGTGAGAGGCCCGCGTACCGCCAAAAAAAAAAACAAAAAAAAAGAGAGATATAATCAGAGTGGATCAATAAATAAGACTCAACTACATGTTGTCTATAAGAAACCCACTTTATATATAGATTAAAACTAAATGGCCATGGGACTTCCCTGGCAGTCCAGTGGTTAAGACTTAACATTCCAATGTAGGATGTGCAGGTTCGATCCCTGGTCGGGACGCTAAAATCTCACATCCCTCATGGCCAAAAAACCAAAACATAAAACAGGAGTGATATTCTAACAAATTCAATAAAGACTTTAAAAATGGTCCACATCAAAAAAAAAAATCTTAAAAAAAAAACCTAAATTGACAGAGAAATCTATACAATCCTAACATGAATCAAAAGCAAGCCAGGGTAGGGAAATTCCTAGTGGTCCAGTAGTTAGGACTTGGCAGTTTCACTGCTGAGGCACCAGGTTCGATCCCTGGTCAGGGAACTAAGATCCCACAAGGCATGTGGTGCCACCAAAAAACAAAAAGAGAGAAAGAGAAAGAAAGAAAGCCAGGGTAGCTATATTAATTTCAGACAAAGCACCTCACACCAAGGAAAGTTACTAGAGATAAAGAAAGGCATTAGGGCTTCCCTGGTGGCACAGTGGTTAAGAATCCACCTGCCAATGCAGGGGACATGGGTTTGAGCCCTGGTCCAGGAAGATCCCACATGCTGTGGAGCAACTAAGCCCGTGCGCCACAACTACTGAGCCTGTGCTCTAGAGCCTGTGAGCCACAACTACTGAGCCCACATGCTACAACTAATGAAACCCTCACGCCTAGAGCCCATGCTCCACAAGAGAAGCCACTACAGTGAGAAGCCTGCGCACCACAATGAAGGGTAGTCCCCACTCGCCGCAACTAGAGAAAGCCTGCGCGCAGCAATGAAGACCCAATGCGCCCAAAAATAATAAATAAATAAATAAACACTAAATGTTAGTTCTTTTAAAAAAGAAAAAAAGGCATTATATGGGAAACAAAATGAAACGACAAGCTACAAACTAGTAGAAAATATTTGCAAATGATGTGACAAACAAGGGCTTCATTTCCAAAATATACATACAGCTCAATATCAAAAAAACAAACAACCCAATCAAACACTGGACAGAAGACCCAAACAGACATTTCTGCAAAGACATACAGATGGCCAACAGGCACATGAAATGATGCTCAACATCACTAATTATTAGAGAAATGAAAATCAAAACTACAATGAGGTATCACCTCACACCAGTCAGAATGGCCATCATCAAAAAGTCTACAAAGAATAAATGCTGGCAAGGATATAGAGAAAAGGGAACCCTCCTGCACTGTTGGTGCAGCCACTATGGAGAACAGTATGAAGGTTCCTTAAAAAACTAAAAACAGGGGCTTCCCTGGTGGCGCAGTGGTTGAGAGTCCGCCTGCCGATGTAGGGCACGCGGGTTTGTGCCCCGGTCCGGGAGGATCCCGCATGCCGCAGGGTGGCTGGGCCTGTGAGCCGTGGCCGCTGGGCCTGCGCGTCCGGAGCCTGTGCTCCACGGCGGGAGAGGCCGCAGCGGTGAGAGGCCCGCGGACCGCAAAAAAAAAAAAAAAACAAAAAACTAAAAACAGGAACTTCCCTGGTGGTCCAGTGGTAAAGAATCTGCCTTACAATGCAGGGGACGCGGGTTTGATCCCTAGTTGGAGAACTAGGATCCCACATGCCGCAAGGCAACTAAGCCTGCACGCCACAACTACTGAGCTCGTGCACCTCAACGAGAGAGCCCACATGCTGCAAACTACAGAGCCCACACACTCTAGAGCCCGTGTGCCACAACTACAGAGCCCATGCACCCTGTAGCCTGCACACAACTAGAGAAAACCCGCACACCAACTAGAGAGAAGTCCACGTACCACGACAAAAGATCCTGTATGCTTCAATGAAGATCCCGCGTGCCGCAACGAAGACCCGATAAATACATAAATAAAAAATAAATCTTGGGCTTCCCTGGTGGCGCAGTGGTTGAGAGTCCGCCTGCTGATGCAGGGGACATGGGTTCGTGCCCTGGTCCGCGAAGATCCCACATGCCCGCGGAGCGGCTGGGCCTGTGAGCCATGGCCGCTGAGCCTGCATGTACGGAGCCTGTGCTCCACAACGGGAGAGGCCACAACATTGAGAGGCCTGCGTACCGCAAATACATCTTAAAAAAAAAGAAAAAAACCTTAAAAACAGAGTCACCGTGTGATCCAGCAATCCCACTCCTGCGCATATATCCAGAAAAAATGAAAATTCTAATGCAAAAAGATACGTGTGCCCCGATATTCATTCATAGCAGCACTATTTACAACAGCCAAGACATGGAAGCAACCTAAGTATGGCCATCAAAAGATGAATGGATAAAGAAGATGTGGTACACATTTACAACGGAATATTACTCAGCCACAAAAAAAGAACAAAATCCCATTTGCAGCAACACAGATGGACCTAGAGATTATCACACTAAGTGAAGTAAGTCAGAAAAAGACAATATCATGACCTATCATATCACTTACATGTGGAATCTAAAAAAAAGATAAAAATGAACTTATTTACAAAACAGAAACGGACTCACAGACAAAGAAAACAAACTTACAGTTACCAAAGGGGAAAGGGTGGAGGATAAATTAGGAGTTCGGGATTAACAGATATACACTACTATATAGAAAACAGATAAACAATAAGGAACTACTGTATAAGCAAAGGGAATTATAGTCAATATCTTGTAATAACCTATAATGGAAAAGAATCTGAAAAAGAAAATATATATATATATATATATATAAAATATATATATCACTAAATATCACTGAATCACTTTACTATCCACCTGAAACTAACACAACATTTTAAATCAACTATACTTCAAAAAAACAAAACAAAACTGCAAGACCTAAATTCCTTTCCACTCAAAAAAATCTTAAACCACACATTTTGACGGTTCAACTAAAGGAATAAATGTCTATTAATTTTTTAATTAAATAGTGAGACCACTAAATCTATTAAAATGACCAAAATTTAAAAAACACCGACAGCACCTAATTCAGGTGAGTACACAGAGCAACAGGAACTTTCATTCATTGATGACAAATGCAAAATGGTACAGCCACTCTGGTAGACAGTTTTGCAGTTTCTTATAAAACTAAACATACTTTTACTATATGATCCAGCAATAACACTTCTTGGTATTTACACAAAGGAGTTGAAAACTGACGTCCACACAAAAACCTGCACACAGTACACAATATGTTGATTTTTATTTTTTTGAGGTATAGTTAGTTGATACAGGAGCTTTATTCTGAATTGCCAAAACTTTATTCAAATTACTCCAGAATATAATTGCCAAAACTATTCAACACTGCGATGAAGATGTCCTTCAGTAGGTAAATGAATAAATAAACTGTGGTACACCCAAACAATGGAATAGTATTCAGCATTAAAATGAAATGAGCTACCAAGTCATGAGAAGATATGGAACAAACTTAAATCTGTATTACTCAATGAAAGAAGCCCATCTGAAAAGGCTACATTCTGTATGATTCCAATTATATGACACTCTGGAAAAGGCAAAACTATAGAGACAGTAAAAAGATCAGTGGTTGTCAGGGGCTGAGGGGAGGGAGGAATGAATCGGTGCAGCACAGAGGATTTTTAGAGCAGTGAAACTACTATGTACAATACTACAATGGTGGATACACTTCATGTTTGTCCAAACTACAGAATGTGTAACACCAAGAATGAACCTTAATGTAAACTATGGACTCTGAGCAATAATGATGTGTCAATGTAGGTTCATCATTTGTAACAAATGTACCACTGTGCTGTGGGATGTTGATAATGGGGGAGGCTATGCATACAGGGACAGTGCATTTATGGGAAATCTCTGTACCTTCTGCTCAGTTTTGCTGTGAACCTAAAGCTGCTCTAAAAAATAAAGTCTATCCAAGAAAAAACAAAAACTATTGTACTGAGGATGTCATTTTCAGTAAAGTGCTTTATAAAATAATATCCCCATGGTATCCAACAAGGATCATGACTATCTTCATCTGTGTGTGAGGAGAGAGGGAAGACAGAGATGGGAAACTGCCCCCAAGAGGCCATCCCACAAGGGAAGCACTGGCACAGGATGCCTCTGGGTCAAGAAGTAAGCCCTGCAGAAGGCTCTGCTCTGATCCCACAGTGACCGCTAACCCCAAATACATACAAGTCTCCTCTCCTCACTCTGCTCAGAAACCCATTTCTTGGGATTATGAATTATCTCTGAGCTCTAATAAAATGCATACTTAGCCAGTTAGAACACTCTACCAGAGACAGTGGCGATCAAGAGAGTATACACAGAGGACTGTAAGGTGAGTCTGTTTTAGCTTGTTGACTCCAGGTGACAGGGTTTACTCAAGGATTCAATTTAGAGGAGAAAGTAGAGGTTCATAACCTATAAAGCCCAATAGTGGAACACATACCTAAATCTCAAACTGGCAAAACAAATCACCCTTGCTTAGTCAGTACTAAGTCCTGTCCGAAAAAAACATGAGTCACTGGCCCATAGTATTAGACTTGCACACAAAAAATACTTTTAAAATTACCACTTTCAAAAATTTTGCCCTTAAAAATTATTTTAAGTCTTAAGCACAAGCTGCTGGGGAAGAATGCTAACAGAAAGCTATTCCATTAGCCCTAACCATTGAGCATGATTTACCAAAGAATAGGGGAGAGGTGAGGATGAGAGAGCAATGGCAGGGCAAAAAGAAGAAAGTGTGCTTCCTCTTGTCCTATGATGGCCCCTGCCCTCACTCAGGGCACTTCTGTGCCCTTTAAGAGGATATAGAGCACCAAGACCAAGCAACACCACAGTGGAAGAAAAAACAGAAATGAATCCAAGATCTGGAAAAAAGATATTTTATCTGCTTTATTATCTACAACAAAAATGTAAAAACCTAGTCATTCATTTCCAACTTTATAATACTCAGCAATAAACATTTCTCAGATGTGTCTAGAGAATCAGGCCAAGAGAGTGTATGCTTAGAAAAAGAATGTGGTGTGAGCCTAGTAGACAGGAAAGATCTGCTGAAACTCAGAAGTTTAAGAACTCTTCATAACTGACATTAACTGACACACCACACAGACAAGCACCTAGCATAACGTGACCATAAATTAAAATCCCCTATAAAAAAGGAAAAGCTGGGGCTTCCCTGGTGGCGCAGTGGTTGAGAGTCCACCTGCCAATGCAGGGGACGCAGGTTGGTGCCCCGGTCCGGGAAGATCCCACATGTCGTGGAGGGGCTGGGCCCGTGAGCCATGGCCGCTGACCCTGCGCGTCCGGAGCCTGTGCTCCACAACAGGAGAGGCCACAACAGTGAGAGGCCCGCATACCGCAAAAAAAATAAATAAATAAAAAAAAAAGGAAAAGCTAAGATTCTGAGACATGATACCATCTACCCAGATTTTATACATGTTTCATTTCTCAAAAGCATCAGTATCTTCTCTTTCCC
>NW_006778765.1:861851-872024 GCF_000442215.2 Lipotes vexillifer
TTTCCCTGTAAGCTCCATTCTATACTCTGAAAATAGACTATGCCATAAAACTGAGAAAATGCAAACCAGAACTTTATAGAGGTTAAGCCATTTCTATGATCCAGCTCAGCAGAGTGACTTTTTGGTTTTGTACTGACATTGAGAAAATGGGGGCCTGCTTATCCTGAAGCCAGACAGGGCACTGGTTCTGAGGGTGAGTAAAAGGAAATCTCTAAAACAAAATCAGAGATTGCTGACCTGTAAATTAATCTATAAATGGAACTCACAGGACTATCAGATACTGCTTAAAGTCTTGTAATAATAAAAATCTGCTTTCTTCTGATCAGTTTCAGTGATCAAGGACACAAGACAGGCCTTCAGAATATGCTAACAGGTAGCAAACACCGCTATAGCAAAAATCTTAAAAAAAAAAAAGAAAAGAAAAACCCTATAACTAAAAGCAGAAATGCATAATTTCTAATAAAGCATTATTCAGCAGAAAGAAATTTCAAAGACCACTAACCTGGTCCTCCTCTTCATCCTCATCCTCTGCCAGACGCTGCCTGCCTACTTCATATAGCCTGCACACTGTGTCCATGTTCAGAGAATCCATGCTGCCTTGGTTCTGAAATAGAACACCCAGTCCACAAGAAGTTAGTTTTTAGAAGGCCCATATCCACACCTCAGCTATGACTGGCACTCACACACCTTGACCCTGTAACTATCAAAGCTTCCAATACCCAAAATTCTTGAACTGATTCTGAAAATGTCATGCCTAGGACACAAAGAGGGAAAGAAAAACAGGATGAGAAGGCCTGGACAGCAAGGGAGAGACCACCATCCCTGGGAACAACACTGTTCCAAGGATGCTCTAGAGAGAGAATGACTCCTCTAAGAAAGGGATGACAGTGTGAGTCCAGGATAATAGGATATGGGACGCTCCCCAATGCTCTATAGCAGGATTTTCCTACTTCTCTTATACTGTGTATCTCCCCATCAGATGAGTAGATTATCCTAATCTATCACCAGAAATGCATCATCTTTAGAACACATAACAGATACAAATGTCTGGAGTGTAAGTTGAAAATGATCTTAAATATCAGAATAAAACAGTAGGATTTCTTGCTCCCTTTACCTCGATGACAGCAAGATAGCAGTCTTTGGTGTCTGTACATAGGTCAAAAATGTTCCGTTTCACATCAATGGTCGCTGGAAAACAGAATGTGACAAGACTCAGGACTAGACTACTACTGTGATCTTAAAACCAGCCTTTCTGTTAACAGAATTCAAGGTGACTGTTCATAAATATTTCCCTAACTCCTCTGCTTTTCAAAAGCAGAAAAATTATAATTCTCTCAGAAAATGGAGCATCTTAAATAAGGATCACCAAAACAAGGCAAAATCATCAATACCTGACCTTCACACTTACCTATAGGTTTGTAATCAGTTGCATTAAATGTTCGGAATGATGATCCAAAAGGGCTTTTCATCCTCTCTTCCAGTAAGTCATCTTCATCATCTGCCTGCAACATAGCTAGTTGGGACAGAAAGGGGAAATAGGAAAGGGAAGCAAAATACTATTAGATTCAGAAACATCACCTATTCACAACTGCAGAAAGTATTAATGGACAATCAAGACTTCAGAGAGTTTCCCTGTAGTAAATTCCTCTCAAAGCATCCTCCTTGCATATCCAAACAATATCCTCAACCTCTCATATAGCTTCCAACAACTGTTACATCTGAAAGCGTACAAAAATCACAAGACAAAAAAGGTTTTTCTTTAAGTTCATAATGATACGCATGGTAAATTACTCATGAAATTTCTTTCTATACAAGATTTACTTGTTATCTTCAAAGCCAGTGGCACTCCACTTTAAATCGACATTATTCTCATCAACAAATTTTGTCACCATTTGTACTATTATTTTATCTTTTATGTTACAACTTTGAAATGTTTTTCAATTCACAGATATTTCTAAATAGGAAGTATCAAATTAAGTGAGTGGGGAGAGGAGGGAGAAAGAGAATAATGAAAAGTGAAAAGTTTATTACCTCCATACATCACTGTCCCCGTGTGGTTGAACACCACTCGACACTGATCTAGAGCAGGAACTGTGTGTAAAAGATGGAAAGTACGAAGGTCCCACTAGGAGGGGAAAAGGTCAAGGAAAACTATTTTCCCCAAAACTTCTTATTTAGCCTCATGAGGGAAATTCTGAAATACTACTTTCTTTTCCCCTCCTTCTAGGTATTAATGCTTTAAAAGTCAACAAGATCAAGATAAAGCAAAAGCATACAGAATGCATATTACTGAATAATGACCCTGAAAATCTCCTATGATATCCTTATATACATAAAAACTACATGAGCTCCCTCTCTCCCAATAGTAGCACTTCTTTTTACTCTTATGTGTCATTTCTATAGAGCAAAAGTAAAATCCTTCTGAAGACACATAAAAGTCAATCTGACACCTGGGGAAGTGGGAGGGAGTAATCTGGTCACTTCCCGATACAAAGAAAACACACTAGTAAAAGTCATCAATAATTACCAGTATCAACTGAATCCACTAGAGATTCAATAATACTTCAAACCAAAGGAAAAAACCAGGTTATTTACCTGTGTGGATACTTCGACCAGGTATTGGTAGAAAGATAAATAATTTCTGCATTACAAACTAGGTAACAAATGGCAATTAAGACATGGGCATAAAGGATACAATCTCAGTATTAATGATGACCTCCAGCCCATTCGGATGGAAAACGCCACTGATGTTCATGTTGAACTTGTCAAACTTGTGGATGGCCTGTGCAGAGCGGACATCCCAGAGGACGCCATCATTTAAGACAAGATCATCTGTAGGATTAAAGGTGGCACAGTTCCTCTTGTAGTTGTTGGCAAGATCTGGGTTAAACAGAGTCAACAGCTTGTTGCCAGTCTGAATATCATAAATCTTTAGAGAAGAAGGGGTGGGAAGAGAAAAATCAGACCAATCCATCCACTGACGAATTCAAACAGAAGCTGCGTAAAATATCTCTCTCATGCTTTCCAAAGCCCATCAAAATTATAAAAGGCCTAACATTGAAAATAACTGGAAAATAGGAAGACCACACCCATACAAGCAAAGTTTATGTACTTTGGTTCCCATTCAAGGTTTGAAAAGTCTCTTTGCCACAAGTAAGAAAATAATAAGTGAGACTGCAATAGGGATAAGAAAACCCTCTTCTTCCCCATCCCACTTTCAAGAAACAGAAAATGTTTCTAAGACTGAAACTGAGAAACTCTCCATGTGGACTAACCAACATTACTCATAGAATACTCTGACAGGTTACTTTTTGGAGAAAGGCATCAACGAAATGCCCTTTTCTCCTTAAAATATCCCAATATACTATCCAAAGTCTACAATGTGCAACCCATGCAGAGACCAGATCTTTCCCATCAGCTTACAGACACGCTGTAATATATCCAATCTTTTTTAAAAAATCCTCCTTTAATAGAGGAACAAATAGGGAGACACCACAAGGAAACAAACAAATCCAGATCGTGGGACAAGACAACTAGCCTGGTCTCTTCAAAAGTCAATGTCATGAAAACTGGAGAAATGGTTCTTGGCTTTAAAACATTAGTGAGACATAACAACCAAATGCAATATGTGAATCTTGGCTGGATCCTGGTTCAAAAAAAAAAAAAAAAACAAAACATTTGAAACCAAACACATCAGGAACAATCAGGAAAACTGAGTATGGGATGGATATTAGATGATATTTAGGAATTACTATAAATTTTCTTATATTTGATAACAGTGTGATTATGTAATAAAATGTCACTATTGCTAGGATATACATGTTATAAGAGTTAGGGATAAAATGTTTGCAACTTACTTTCTATAATTCAGAAAAACACACATATTTACACAGAAAGAAACTATGGCAAAATACTAAACTGATGAATCTAGGTGGTAGTTATGCGTACTATTTCAACTCTTCTATATATTTTAACACTTTCAAATTAAGTTTGGGAGAAACCCTCTCTTCACCACTCCATATCCCCCACCTCAAGCTACTATCCCCTCTTCTCTTTATTTTTCAGCAAAATACTACAAAAGACTTGTCTATACTCAGTGTCTCCACTTCTCTCCTGTTCTCTCGTGAACCCACTCTAATCAGATTTTTCATCCCAGTGCACAGAACTAGCTCCTGACATGGTTAACACTGACCTCCACATGGTTAGTCAAAGGTCACTTCTCAATTCTCATCCTTTTTTTTTTTTTTGGCCACGCCACACAGCTTGCAGAATCTTAGTTCCCCGACCAGTGGTCGAACCCCAGCCCTCCGCAGTGAAAGCCCAGAGTCCTAACCAGTGCATCGCCAGGGAATTCCCTCAATTCTTAACTTACGTAACCTATCAGCCGTTTCTGACCCAGGAGATCAATCCTTCTTCAAAAGAGTCTTCCCTTGCCTTCTAGAGCACATCTTTTTCCTGAGGTCTCCTGCTACCTAACTGGCCACACACTTTGTTCTCCTTCCCAAGTTCCTTCTCACATGGGCAACTTCTAAATACTAGCACATGCCAGGACTCTGTCCTCACACTTCTCTTCTCTAGCCTCCTTAATGATCTCATCCAAGTTCATGGTTCATACTGTCGACAAGTGAACAACTCCCATATTTATATCTCCCACCCCAGACTTTTCTCCTGAACCCCCGATTTGTATATTCAACTGCCCATTTCCTATTTGAGTGTCTAAGAGAATCACAAACTCCATGCATCCAAAACCCCAGGGTCCAGCTACATCACTTCTCATTGCCTCCACCACGCCCACCTAGGCACAGCCCCACTACGCTCTCACATATTAGCTGGCACAACACCCTCCTAACTGGAAAGCCTCCTCTTGCTTCTCTCACAGAAACCAGACTCACACTTTAGGAATTTTACATCCAGTCATGTGCTTTCTTGCTCACCCTCCAGTGTCTTCATCTCACTCAGAGGAAAAACCAAAGGTCTTAACACATTGCAAGAGGCTACACGCTATGCCCCACCACTGACCTCAGCCTTCTTCCTCCCACCTCCCAAGTAAGGGCTTTTCCCTTGCCATCCCCCATCTTAGATCACTTTTCCCCAGACATCTGCATGATGCCCACACTTCCTTTAAGACACTGCTTAAACATTACCCAATCAGTGACACTGATTTCCTAGATAAAAAGGAAGTCCCCCACACCACCACCAAGCACTTCCTACCTCTTACCCTGCTTTCTTTTCCTTGGCAGCACTTACCACCTGACATACTATATATTTGCTTCTTTATTCACTGTCTCCCCAGTGAGGCTCCATAAAGGCAGGGACTTTATTTCATCTAAAACTTAGTGTTTGAAAATATCTGCTCTGCTAATGAAATAGTTCTCAAACTGTCAGATTAAGTTCTTTTCACATTTTTTCCATATAGCTCAGAATTACTTCATTACACTTACAGATTCTATCTGGAAAGAATATCACTGAGTAATTTCTTGTCACCCACAGGACTTAAGTCGTCACACTCAGTCCAGCAGATTTCAGTATAAAAAAATAGACAAATCACTTGAAAGAAGTGGATTCTTAAGTACTTACATGGGCAATGTCTCCTTTTGTGCCTATGACTCGATCCTGAGAGTGCTTACTGAACTCAACATAGTGATCTTCTGTGAAGGAATGCCTATGAACAAACAACAGAAGTACTGATATAACTGACCTTTGGGACATAATTATTCAACTGACTGAAAATAAGGTGATCCTCAGCCTCTTGCCTGACTATACTCACCTAAAGATTCTCAGCTCCCAAAGAGGAAAAAACTGTACACATAAGATTAAAAAGAAAATTCCCTCTACCAGTTTGTCCAAGCAGATCCAAAATAATTAATGGAAACTACCTGGTTAAAGAAATGGCTAACTGGGTACACGTGCCTTTGAAATATGCTCCAGCAAAGATAGCAATGTACGCATGGGAACATGAGAAAATACATAGATGTGCCATTCTGGATTACTGAAGGGTCTGCTGTGTGATGGGAATGTATATACCTACCTGATAAGAAAACCCAGCAATTAAGAAAAATAAGATCTTATTAAACATGTACCACAGATGAGGAAGACAGAAGTCAGCAATATAACTTATAGCATTCCTCTTTCTCCCAAAAGCCTTTAAGTCAAAGAATCAGATGAAGGGGATAAACTGTAAAACAGAGAGACTAGGTTATAAAAGTAGATACATACTTCATATCAAATACTGATTTCATTCCCCAAAGTGCAGACAGAGGCTGGCTCCAAGTAGCAGATGTCAGCAGCAAGGACCCGTCCTAAAAGAAGATGGGAGGCCCAAGGTGGGTAATCATGTGTTTATATAAATGCCATCTTCCATTAGCATTCTAAAATATAAAATATATTGTTGGATTATAAAGAAAACAGAAAAACTTTTAGGAACCAAGAAATGGTCAGAAGCTGCTAGGACTTAAGTAACATGTACCTCCTATGTCCTAAAAAATAACTAAATTTAAGAATATTAAATCCTCCTAAAATATAATAGTTCCAAGGCAGGGGGTGGGAGGATGTGACACTTGGGAAGATGTCAAAGATGGTTCCTCCTTTCTTAATATTTGGCCATATTTCTCCATCTATCTCATCTGAATTATCAGTCAACTGGAAACAGTTGTTAGACTTCCTAGCTAAGGATTCTTAAAGGTTTTTCAAAGAGAAAGCCCAATAAAAGGTCAACCTCCTTTACTTTAAAATCAGGAAAATTATTCTTGTCATCTTAACAGTCTTGACTTTTAGAAACAGCAAAGGCATCAATTTCATCCACAGAATAGTGTTAATAAACTGTGAACTACCACTGGAATCATATGCTTGTTTTCCTAAAAATTCACAGTACTCTGAGATTTCCTTCCAACACAAAAAGAAAACTTTAGTGGTCACAGTTGATAATCTCCATTTCCAAATGAAGCAAATTAAAAATCTATCTATGTTCAGATCTTAGAACAAGGGTTGGCAAACATAGGGCCAGATAGTAAACACTTTAGGTTTATGCAGGCCATATGATCTGTGTTGCATGCAACTACAGTACTCAACTCTGTCGTGGTAGCATAAAAGTAGCCATGACAATACATAAACGTACGAGCATGGCTGTGTTCCAATAAAACTTTATGCACAAATACAGGAAACCAGTCAGACCACAAGCCCACAGTTCACCAACCTATCCTAGAAGAATGATTGAGAATAACCTAGGAAAGGACCTTTACCCTGGAAGGTTCAAGGTGTGTGATAGCTGAGTTGTGACAGTTATAGCTGGCCTCCTCCTGTCCACTAAACACATTATAGAGCTTCAATTGCCCGGTGCAGGTGCCAAGCATCAGGAACCGCTACTAAACACATTATAGAGCTTCAATTGCCCGGTGCAGGTGCCAAGCATCAGGAGCCGCTCTCGTGCTGAGAATGCACAACAGGTGAAGCCACTCTCATCCTCATTGGCTTCCCGGAACACTGAAATAGGACGGAACCTAAGCAAACAAAAGAGAATCAGAGACAAAGAACAGGAAAGGGCTCAGAAAAAGAAAACTCTGTTAGAAGGACAGAAGGAAAAACAAAGCATTTATGTTTCAAATGGGTTCTTCCACAATATCAGTGACCTTCAGTGGTTCACCTTCATTTTAAAAGAGAGAAAATGACCTTCACTTAAAAATTTTAACAATAACAAAAATTCCCATGTGTAAAACCTGGGATACCATGACCTTCACTTAAGATTTTTAAGGAATAAGAGGAGACAACTTGGACCAGCACAAAAACAAACTTGACAGCCTAGTTAGGGACAGAGTGTTGCATGGGTTCTAGAAAACATACTAGTTATAGTAAGAACACAGAGTACCTTATCAATATATTGCCAATAATCACACAAGGAACCCATGGTTGACAAAAGGGGGTATAGTCACATTGCTCATGTATTCACACAGTGATAATTCCTGGTATTTCAGGCCAACAGATGGTTTTCCGGACTAATTACTTTATGCTGATATTGCCCACATACTTTGACTTAAATAGAAAAATCATTCCAATTCCCAGGAAGTGAGGTAACCTCTCCTTACCTGCTAAAGATAAGGTGCCTATCAAAGCATCCGCCATCCACCCCTCCATACTTTGGAAATGATGCCCTGCGGTTTAGCCTTGAGGTAAAGTTTATTGGCGCTTGCCGCCTCTGTTTTGGCTCAGGACATTGGTGAGGAGTAAAGAGAGAGAAAGGTGGGCAGGTGGCAACTGGGTTCTTGCAGCGAGCATGCTGCTCTCTAAGATATTCTGTGATGATACTGTCCAGCGTAGGTGGGGAAGGAAGATGTCTGTCCAACTGCTTTTTTATGGCTGGGCTTTGGCTGTAGGCGCCATGGTCCGACTTCTGCCGCAACACTCTGATTTTCCTGCCATTGCAGGGTGATGGCCTCTCTCTGATAAAACTGATCCTACCAATCAAAGGAGAGTTGCCTGCATAAGATGGGCCAGGCAGAGCTAGTGAACCCTGGGAGGCCCGTGGCTGAGGATGAGCAGTGGGGGCAGAAGGGGCAGAGGCACCCACAGCAGCATGGCTGCCCAGTCGAGTTGCAATGCCATTGGCGATGCGAGGGGTACGGGGAAGAGAAACAGGAGAAGCAGCAGCAGTGACTGGGGTGAAGGCAGAAGAATGGGAGGCAGCAGTCATGGGCAGGTCAGCCTCTTTAGTCAGCACAGTTGCTGTCTCCCCAAGCCCTTTAGAAATGAGATGGTTTCGTATCAGCAGAAGCAGCTCTTTCTCAGGAAAGGAGATCCTTGACTGGGCAACAACATCTGCTTTCTGCAGTCGTGCCAGGGACACATCAGTGCCAATGAGAAGTGGCTTTCCTGACACCCGTTCAATGAGCTCAGCAGCATACTTGCAGAACTTGACATGGTCACTGCGTTTGTCCTGCAGCACAGGCTCTTTCATCAGTTGCTGGATTTGACAGCTGCTAAAAAGGGGCAGTTTGCTGATGATCTGCCGGACAGTGCTACTGCGAGACAGGCCCACCAGGGCCTTGCAGGCCAGGGCCCGGATCTGGTCTGCATCTGTGATGGGCATCTTGATGGAGAGTAAGGACAGAAGCACCTTGATGCCATTGTTGGACTGGACCACATTCCACATCTTGGCCAGAGTGTGCTCACTGCTTTTGGGAGTCTGAGGCAGCTTTCTCCGAGGAGTTCCAGAGATAAATTTGCCAATACTAGAAATTCTGTTATCCGGGCCACACACACAATTGATGATAATCTGAAGTGCGGACTTCTGAATTTCAGCATCATGAATAAAGAACTCACCCTCAGCCACTCCCAAAATAATGCTGATACCTATTGGGGAAAAAGTAAACATTTTATATTATTCCTCATAAAACTAATGGCCAACTTCAACGGTTATCCCAGAGTCAGAATTTAGAGTTCTGTTCATTTTGTTCCACTTAAAAGAAAACTAGGGCTTCCCTGGTGGCGCTGTGGTTGAGAGTCCGCCTGCCAATGCAGGGGACGCAGGTTCGTGCCCCAGTCCGGGAAGATCCCACATGCCACGGAGAGGCTGGGCCCGTGAGCCATGGCCGCTGAGCCTGCACTTCCGGAGCCTGTGCTCCGCAACAGGAGAGGCCACAACACTGAGAGGCCCGCATACCACAAAAAAAAAAAAAGAAAACTACACTTTTTTTAAAAAAAAAGTATAAGGAGGGCTTCCTTGGTGGCGCAGTGGTTGAGAATCTGCCTGCCAATGCAGGGGACACGGGTTCAAGCCCTGGTCTGGGAAGATCCCACATGCCACGGAGCAACTAGGCCCATGAGCCACAATACTGAGCCTGCGTGTCTGGAGCCTGTGCCCTGCAACAAGAGAGGCCGCGATAGTGAGAGGCCCGTGCACAGCGATGAAGAGTGGCCCCCGCTTGCCACAACTAGAGAAAGCCCTCGCACAGAAACGAAGACCCAACACAGCCAAAAATAAATTAATTAATTTTTTTTAAAAAGTATAAGGAATAGTTTGTATAAAATGAAATCAGTTCTACTACAGTACATCTTTATGACATAATACCTTATATGTTAAATAGGGGAATGACATCAGTATTATGTGGAAGTCACCCAGGGTCATGTACAAACTTTCTTGGGTAAGTAGAGCAAAAATAGTGGGAATAAATAAAAAGCTTC
>NW_006778765.1:872268-890621 GCF_000442215.2 Lipotes vexillifer
CTGCTATAGTGGCAGCAAGTTAAAAACAAGTGGCTATGCCTTGGGCTTTCTCCCCAGAGTGGTACACCCTAGGGCCCACAGCCAGTCACACAACTTGCCATGTTCACCTTAGCAGTAGCCCTCAACAGCCCTGCTCTTAATAAAGGGTATTTTCAAACAAAGTGTATTTTCCTTTTGTTTTTGTGTATAATAGCTTCTATCCATTCTGCACTGCTTGGCAATTACTAATTTTGTTAGGGCTCAGATTACAAAGTTGCTAAAGTTTTTTACTGTCTGCCCCAATCTATTTTTCTCATAAATTCTATTTTTAGCACAACACTCTGCAGAGGACAAGGTTTCCAGGAATGCACATGTACAATTATAGCGGAAATGCCTATACCACCCAGAAACCTGAATTCATTACCATGACTCCCTTATATGAAACTGATGGCATGACTTATAAGACTTACAAGGTACCCTCCTCTACTACCTTCTGTTCTAATACTGTAAAATTAGGTCAGGTAAGTAACAACCAGAATGGCAAAGGAAAACAAAGAGCACGTAATAACAAAAATGGCAAGGTACAACCTACCTACAGTGGAGACGGTGGAGCCAGCCTCATCCAGCACATCCACTGATTCTGCCAACTGGAGCTGAATTTTTGGCACAACAGTGAGAATAGCCAAGACATCCAAAGCAAAGCGCACAGTGTCATTCCTGGACAGGAAGAAGAATTAGTCAAAGGGAAACTAGGATACAGCCACAAGAAACAACAACAGCTAAAAGAGAGAGACAATGGATCAGAACTACTACTGATATAGTAGGGACTATGGCTCTGTCCCTAGCCATGGCATCAGGAGAGGGCCTATAAGTCATCACAACTTTAATTTCAAAAAACACTGGGATGGAATTTTCACCTCAGACTGCTAAGATTAAAAACAAGGGATAATCCCCAATGCTGATGAAGATGTAGAGACAAATGCTCTCAAACTTTTGGTGGGAGTAGAAATAAGGATACTCTTTTCAGAAAATAATTTGGAAATATGAAACAAAGTTCTTAAAACGTTCATAACCTTTGGCCCAGGAATTTCACCTCTAGGAATCTGTCCTAAGGAAATAATCAGAAGTATTCAATACAAACAAGTATTTATGTATTAAGATGTCCATTAACACATCATGGACAGCAAAAGAATTAAGAAAACTTACACAGACAAAAGGAATATATGTGTCAAATTATGGTACACGCATATGATGAACTACTTTGCAGCTACTGACAATTATTTTCAAAGAACTCTAAAGGACAAATGACAGCTCTATTTACAATAGCCCGGAGATGGAAACAACCTAAGTGTCCATCATTAGATGAATGGATAAAGAAGATGTGGCAAATATATACAATGGAATATTACTCAGCCATAAAAAGAAACGAAATTGAGCTATTTGTAATGAGGTGGATAGACCAAGAGTCTGTCATACAGAGTGAAGTAAGTCAGAAAAAGAAAGACAAATACCGTATGCTAACACATATATATGGAATTTAAGGGGAAAAAATGTCATGAAGAACCTAGGGGTAAGACAGGAATAAAGACACAGACCTACTAGAGAATGGACTTGAGGATATGGGGAGGGGGAAGGGTAAGCTGTGACAAAGCGAGAGAGAGGCATGGACATATATACACTACCAAACGTAAGGCAGATAGCTAGTGGGAAGCAGCTGCATAGCACAGGGAGATCAGCTCAGTGCTTTGTGACGGCCTGGAGGGGTGCGATAGGGAGGGTGGGGAGGGAGGAGATATGGGAACATATGTATATGTATGACTGATTCACTTTGTTGTAAAGCAGAAACTAACACACCATTGTAAAGCAATTATACTCCAATAAAGATGTAAAAATTAAATAAATAAATAAAGGACAAATGAAAAGGCTCCAAATACAACATTAATGAAATTGAAAACTAAGATATAAAATTTTAAATCTGACAATACCAAGTATTGGCAAGAAGGAATAAAAATGAAAACTCCCATAGACTGCAGTGGGAGAAGAAAATAGTATGAGCATTTTCCAAGCAACTTGGCAACATCCACTATAGATGAAATGAAGACACACTACAACCCAGGTTATACACATCATATCCTCAAGAGAGACTCCAAAAAGAGGTTTGTGGTACCATTCATTTAACAGGAAAAAAAGAAACAAAAGACACTAAATGTTCATCAATAGGAGAATAAACTACAGTACAGAAATACAAGAGTTCAAATAAATATCAACACATAAATCTCAAAACACGTAAGGGTGGCTATATACCTGAAACTTTTATTAAAAGAGTAAATAAATAAGGGTGAAAAAAGCAAGCTGCAAAAGACGTACACAGGATAATACTTTATATAACTTTAAAACATACAAAAGAATAATATATTATTGTTTACACACCCACACATATGTATAGCATAAAAAAATGAATGGAGAGAATGCACACCAAGTTCAGAAGACTGGTCACTCTCAGGAGGCAGAAAATGGAAAGGAACTGAAAAAGAAGCAAATACAGCAACATGCCAACCCTGGGTATGGAGTAGTTGTTATATTATTCTCTGGATCTTTATGTATTTTGAGATATTTCATCTAAAAGATGAGTTTGATTAAATACTATAATCTCAATTATGTATATTTACATACATTATGGAAAAAAGACTAAAGAAATTAACAGTGGCTAAGAATAATTTTCATTTCTAAGGTTTTATATATTCTAAGCAAAAACAAGTATTTTTAAAGTTAAGCTTTTAAAGGACATATTTATATTTTCTTATGTAATCAAATATGAATTTACCACTCAAAAAATGTATTTATAACCTTCCTCATTATCTTCTGAGTTTCCATCATCTTTAAAGCAATGTTCTCCAAGTAAATATAACCTACCTTAATACTCTAAAACAGTGGTTCTTGAAGTGTGGTTAGGGGTCCCTAGGAGTCTCTGAGCCTCTTTCAAAAGGTGCTGATATAAAAACTATTTTTATAATAACACTAAGATGTTATTTTCCTTCCTCACTCTCATTCTCTCAAGAGTGTATAGTAGAGCTTTCCAGAGGCTTGTCATGTGTGATGTCACAAAAGACTGAATATAGAAGCAGATATGAGATATTAAACCAGACATTTTAAAAACTTGCTGAAATCACCTAGTTTTATTTTGGAAACCTTTCATAAAAAATGCTAATAAGTAATGGGTTCAGATTATTTTAAAATAAATAAATATTTTTATATTTTCTCAGTTTTAATTTCCAATGTTAAATATCAAGATGTAAAAACAAAAGCTTTTTGGGGTTCTAATAATTTTTAATACAGTAAAGGGATCTTGAGACCAAAAAGTTTGAAGATGGCCACTCCAAAGGTGTTCCTCTAGATTTAATTATCCTGGGATTTAGCAAACAAGCTATATGCACCCTAAATAAGCACCTCTTGTCTTTATGGCAGTGGGTGGATAGGGAAAGGTCAAGAACCACTGTTCATAAATTTTGTTACTATCTTCCCTTCAGACTCCATCTTTTCCAAAATATAGTTTTAATTCTTTTTACATCATCCTCAAATAGAACCTACCCAACCTCCTGATTCCATTACCTGTTTTTCCCTGAGCCTTGTCCCGCTTTGCTGTTTTCAACTGAATGGTGAAAATCATAACAAGAGCAAAAAATACAGTTTTATGTGAAGGTAAGATAAATATTATATATAGTTGTCAAGCAACAGAAGTCTAAGTACCAAAGAATACTGGACTCCAGTGTCCAGACAGGATTTCAACCCCACCTCTGCAGCTGTAGCCATGTAGATTATTTAACTTCTCTAAGAGTACAGATAATGATCCTTGCCTATTTTGCAGTATTTATAATCACCATGACCATGCACTCTATAAATTTAAAATGATATTATCATGCTTAATTATCATGCTTAATCTAGTTTCTCAGATTCAAGTCCAAAATGTCAATTCAATTCAACAAATGTTTGTTAAGCATACACTACTGTGAAAACCAACATAAACTTTAGCAAAAAGCAGACTCTTAACTTCATGGTCCCACCTTGCATAATAGGTCTTCCAATTACAAGCAATAGAAATAAGCTGCAACAAGAGTTGGACACAAGAAAGTTTGAGGAAGACTTCAGCTGGCTCCCAATATAGCTGCGCTGGGCCATATTCTATCAAAAACTCCATCATTTCCACAATCTGTTCATGAGTATATGAACATGCCTAAAAGGAGAGATACATATTATTATTATTTTTTTTTAATTTATTTATTTTTGGCTGCATTGGGTCTTTGTTGCTGCGCGAGGGCTTTCTCTAGTTGCGGTGAGTGGGGGCTACTCTTCGTTGCAGTGCGCAGGTTTCTCATTGCGGTGGCTTCTCTTGTTGCGGAGCATGGGCTCTAGGCTCGTGCACTCAGTAGTTGTGACTTGCAGCCTCAGTAGTTGTGGCACACGGGCTTAGCTGCTCTGCAGCATGTGGGATCTTCCCGGACCAGGGCTCAAATCCGTGTCCCCTGCATTGGCAGGCAGCTTCTTAACCACTGCACCACCAGGGAAGCCCAAAGATACATATTATTAAAGAACTCAATCTGCCTGCTATCTTCTCTAGCACAGCTCAGTGGTCAACAGATTTTAATAATAAAGATAAGTAATAACAGCTTTCAAATCCCACACTTCTTGAGTCCACAGCCCACATGTGAAACAATGAATATATATAAATGATGTTTAATCTTTTATTTTATTTATAACTAGACTCATAATACATTTTTCCCAAAAAGGTAACAAAATGTTCAAATCACTGGTGCATATATTTCACAGCTTAAAAAGAAAAAGAAGCACCACGTAAAATAATTGGTTTCTTTCCAATTTGTGATTTTTAAAACACGCAGATACTAATCTTTGTTACAAAACATACTAAGTTCAAAAATGATAGTGAAGTGGAATTATAGATGCACCCTTTCAGAAAAAAAATTCCACACAGAAGAAGGCAGAATATCTAGTACTTTCCATAAAAGAAAGCCCTTTTACAGACATCCCAGTTCATCTTTTAGTTCTAGTATCCCAGAGATAGAAACTTACAACTGGGAGCAAAATAAGTCCTCAATATATCCATTTTTTGTTTGTTTGTTTTTTTGTTTTTTTGGCCACACCGTGTGACTTGCAGGATCTTAGTTCCCCAACCAGGGATCAAACCCAAGCCACTGCAGTGTAAATGTCAAGTTCTACCACTGGACCACCAGGGAATTCCCTACATCCCTTTTCAAGTATTCTGCCTCCACACAGTGCAAGTATAATCCAACAATGTACATCCCACATGGACTCCACTGATATGAATGTGCGTTTCAGGCCCAAGATGCTACAGACAGTGCTAACAACATTTCCTTTTTAGACAAGGTTCTCTCACCTTGTAAGGGGGTTGAGGATGAACAAGAATGCCACCCTCAGTCCTCTGAAGTGACTGCTTCACTTGTTCCAATTTAATGGCCAGGTGAGCCTCAAAGTACTTGCGCAAGGCCATGCATGTATGTTTCCCAGTTTGGCGGCTAGCAAATATTTCATCATCACTCAGAAGTGCACCCTGATCTTCCAAATTTAGAATCTCCAAAGTACTGATCTATTAAGAAAGAGGCAAAAGAATGGGGCAAAAGAGGAGGAAGAACAAAGAGGAAGGGAAAAGTAAAAGGAGAGGAGAAAGACTTCAATCAACTTTTGTGCTCATGAAGATTGACAAACATCAAAGTACATCTGTCCATACAACATGCTAAGAGTAGCCATATGAAAGCAAAACATTAAACCTATATTGAAAAATTACATAGTTTTCAATCATGCTGGAAGACACAGAGACACAAAACTTGCTTTTTTTAGAAGGATCAAGCAATTCCTCCTGTAAGATTACTATATTCAAGGCAAGTCTACAATGGTATAGTCCTCTTAAGAGGAAAAGAAACTTGTAAATGAAGGAGGAAAAAAGACTTCATCCATAAAAATGATAGCAAAATTCCTCCAGTCAGAAGCTTCCTCTCTTCAATGCCACTGAAGGGCAGCCCAGACAAGCAGGACCCCTGCTTTTCACAAAGAGAAGCCACTGAAGAACCTCACCAAGTTCACCAGACGACGAAGACCATCATAGCGGTCAAAGAGTTCCAATACAGCCCGGAAGGAGAAGCAGATTGAGAAAAACATGGTAGCATGGCAGCATCCTGAAGCATGAGAACATTCCATTAACCACAGTGTGTAGTTCACCACATCAGACAGAACGTTGTGGGGATGCATGCAAACCTGCAAAAAATAAAAATAAAACGTAATTTTTAAAAATCTGGGGGAAAGGAACCTTCACAAAAGGGAAGAAAAATTCACAGTGTAGATAGATATCTTTGCAAAATACAATAATCACTCCTGGGCAAGTCATTCTGAGTTTAAAGCTTAATTTACAAATGATACTTTAAAACAATCTATTCCAAGCCTGAAAACAACCTAAATTTAAAGAAATATTTAAATTCCACCTAAACATACTGAGAGCTAAATTCTGCAAATATTTATATCCTTTAATGCTCACAACGCTCTGTTACACACATATTAGTATTCCCACCTAACAGGTAAAGAAGTGGCTCACAGACATAAGGGACTTCCCCAGGCTGATAAAAGTGACTGAGCCTTCTGATACTAAAGGCTACAAGTTTAATATCCATTCACTCACTGATTCGTTCACACACGTTTTGTTGTCTCCTGTAAGTCAGACAATGAATTCTGAAGCATTACCCAGGTTTGTTTGATACTTTTTTATCTTAACCACAATTAATTTTGTACATACACACACAGATTAGGTTACTACTCTCAAAAGATTACATATCCTTGCATAATGCTGAATCTTAAGCAGTTAAAAAAATTAAAATCAAAATATTACCCTATTAGTAAATATACAAAGATGAATAAAGACACCACCCAAGAAGAATTTACCAACTTCACTCTACCAGAAAAGCCACACCACATAGAATATTAGAAAATATTCCAGGCATAGAAATGACAAGAGCTTCCCTAGTGGTGTCTAGGGACCCTTTTCTTTTCGAATGTACAACCCACTTACACTTTTTTAAAAAATCACTAAATAAAAAGTCTTAGCTGGAAAAACCCAGAAAACCAGCTACCAGAGGGTAGCTGCCACGCTACCATGTTTTTCTCTGGAGCCCTGAGAACAACTGGAATGATTTTACTGTCTCTACCACAAACTATTTGTTAACACAAATACACAAAACACAATCTGTTGTTTTTATAATAGACTGACTCAAAAATGCAAAATATAACTCCACTGAGGGACATCTGAAAAGAGCCTGAAAATAATTCTAATGCAGTAAAAATGGCAAAAACTAAAAAAAAGCTCTGTGACCCCAATCCATCTTGGGTTTTTTGTTGGATTTTTTTCTTTCAGAGAGTCAGGAAAAAAAGGACTACAAAATGTTACATTTTGGATCTTTTCTAAAGAATTTTACATTTTTGGAATGCTCTGTAAAGATTCATGCTCCTTGCTTCTTTCATTAAAACCTAATCCACCTATTCATTTTTTCTTATCCAAAAGTTTTCCTGTGAATGTACTAGAATATTCCCCACCCTATCCCATTCCCATACATCTGAATGGACTGGACTTACTCTTTCCATGGCATCCTGGTTGTAGGACAGGTAATACAAGCACATGGATACACCAGTTGCAGCCATAGAAGGACGAGGAATTTCCAGTAATTTCTGTACTCCACCATGTGCAACAAATTCTGTGGCAAACTTGTTATGGAGCAGGAGAGATGCTAGGTGCTAAACAAAGAGGACACACATCACCGTGGAAAAATCTAGAACAAACATCTCTTCACAGTTGCTAAACACAAAGACTCCTCTGAAGCAGTCAACCACTCCCTCAAAACAGAAGTAAAACCAATACTGCTTAAGGGAAACAAAAAACAAAAACAAAACAAACAAACTCTAGGATTCCATAATATTCCCTCCTAATACCAAAGGTTTTCATGAGGGTGAAAAACAAGAAATGAAGAATATTGCTGTACATAATGACATAATCCTACACCATTTTATTATTACATAGCTTCCCTAAAGGATTTTTGTTACCCTTCCCATTTTAATCCTTTTAACATCATCAGCTCTATGTTTCAGTTTTGGCTCAGTCACTGACTCATCATCTAATAAAATCCAAAACTCTGCTTTCTTTTAAATTGATCCTCAATATATCCCCAAAGAAAAGTCTTCAGCAAATTATCAAACTTTGTAAATTTTTAGAACTAATGAGAATGCACTTTAAATAGACCTTTATTAATGAACTATTTTATTAAGTCTCTATTAGGCCTTTGTTATCAAGTTTTGTTAACTTGCTGTTCAATTCTTACTAGCCTCTCTGGGTGGACCTCACCTTCTGGGCAATTTTAAGGGCAAGGAGTGCAATGCAAGCAGCAGGCTACTCAATGACTTTGAACCCAGGCCAACATGGATGAGGCCTCAGGAGAACTGGAGCCTCCTGTTTCTGTTGGCCTCCTGTTTCTCATGTCAAGGTGTCTTCTGGGTGGTGATACAGGCAGCAGGTACAGACAACACAGATTTGTAATTACATGATTTGATACCTGTATAAATTTCACCAAGGTCAATGGCAAAAACAACATGTATGTACCCTCTTCAGAAGTTCTCTTAACACAGAGACTCAGACTAACCCTTATATATAATTCAAATCCCTTCACTCTTTACTTGGCTGATACACAAACCTCTACCACATTCCCAAGTCTTTCCCCAAGAAACAACTAAACTATGTATGGTTTCCTCCCCAATACTTAGGCCACTGCACGTGCTTTATCCAATAATGTTACTACCATAAAGTGGCAGTTCCACTGCCAGATCAGTAGGTAGGGAAATGGAGAACAAACAGGCTCAATCTTTACCAAGAACCTTAATTCTACTTGGCTCAACACAGCCCATAACCTGGCTCACCTCACTCATATGGGCAAAGATTCTATTTTCTCTCCTTGTATTGTACCTCCATATAAGGTTCTAGTTCTTAATTTACTATTTTATCCCATTTTGTTTCTATTGATCTATAAGATCTTACAGAAAAACCAGAACATTTTGGCCAACCAAATACTAACTTCAACACCTGTTCCTTCTCCTACACAACTGAGACTTCCTTTAGAACAAAACAGTACACATAACTTTCTATACTTTTTATTTCCCTATAAGAAGGATCTCGTCTGATTTTTCCCTGTTCATCCTTATTTCATTTTCTTTAATCCCTTATGAGTCTGCACAGAAAACAGCTGAATAATGACACCCATTACAGTTCCTCATACAAAGACCTACAGAAATAGCAACTGCCCAAATCCCTTCTTCACTATTTCCTTTTCAGGACAGGATGCTGCATCTGAAAGCAATACCTTTGGGTCACTGGAGACAACTCTGACCTCCAGCTTCATCTCACTGTTCAAAGTATAATCATGAGTTTACACACTTTATACACACACACACACACACACACACTGCATCCCATACATAAGAATACATGTTACTCCAATTTATGTCTGACCTCCTCCAAACTTAAAATTTCTGGGGTTTGAAAGGCAAATTTCCTTATTTCTATTTAATTTCAATATACTCTGGAACTGTGCTGTCCAAGGCACTAGTCACTGGCCACATGTGGCTAATTTAATTAAAACTTAGTTAAAAATTCAATGCCTCAGAGGCACTAGCTACATTTTAAGTGCTCACATATGGCTAGTAGCCACTGTTTTGTACAGCACAAAGAACATTTCCATCGTCACAGAAAGTTCTATTGGCATGGCTCTGGAATATCAGGAATGAAATTGTAACTTTGAACAGCCAGTGAGAATATTACCTCTTTTTCAGAGGTCTTGTCTAGAAGCTACTATTTCTCAAGGAGAACAGACCATTTCTTCCTTTGTGCCCCATACTTTTTTTACAACATCTATAATATCTAAAAGAAATCATAGGCTTACATGCCTGTCTCTCTTAACCAAACAATAAACAGCAGAGACTTAATTTATTTGTCTAATATTGTAAACATCACAGAATAGTACTGTGTTCATTTAGTTACCCGTTGGGTAGAACTATAATAGCCACAAAATTATTCATTCCACTTAACCTCTCTCCCTTCAGATTACCTTAATTATCATGAAAAGGTATGGATTCGGTGGGCTAGACATACCTGCCCTCCTACATTTAGCCCCTTTGCAACCTAGAAAATCATTTACCTTTACTGAATTTGAGTATGCCTCTATTTCTTTACTCATTTTCTGATTTATATTTTGTTCACTCTAAATAATCTAACATCATACAACATGTATATAGTTAATAACTGAAAAGAAGTGTTGTTGGCTGACAGAATACTTAAAAGGTAGTATGACCTAAGGTACTATACACTTAGTTTCTCTTCCTATCCAGTAACAATAACTGAGGCCACTCTCAGGTCTAGATCCACTTTCTCCCTTAACATTCAATCCTCTAGGACTGACCCCTGAATTTCTGTGGAGGCACTTGGTAAGCCTCATTTTTTCTATCTAAAAAAGAAATTTTCATTTGTCATGACTGACACATCTGGCAATAGAAACACCCTGGGGACTTCCCTGGTGGCACAGTGGTTAAGAATCTGCCTGCTGGGACTTCCCTGGTGGCACAGTGGTTTAGAATCCGCCTGCCAATGCAGAAGACACAGGTTCGATCCCTATTCCAGCAAGATCCCACATGCCACGGAGCAACTAAGCTCGTGCGCCACAACTACTGAGCCCACGTGCCACAACTACTGAAGCCCAAGCGCCTAGAGCCCATGCTCCACAACAAGAGAAGCCACCACAAGAAGCCCATGTGCTGCAAAGAAGAGTAGTCCCCACTCACCGCAACTAGAGAAAGCCTGCATGCAGCAACGAAGACCCAACACAGCCAAAAAATAATTAATTAATGTAAAAAACAACAACAACAAAAAAGAATACACCTGCCAATGCAGGGGACACGGATTCTATTCCTGGTCCGGGAAGATCCTACATGCCACGGAGCAACTAAGCCCATGCATCACAACTACTGAGCACACACTCTAGAGCCTGCGAGCCACAACTTCTGAAGCCTGCGCGCCTAGAGCCTGTGCTCCGCAACAAGAGAAGCCACCGCAAGGAGAAGCCCGCGCACCGCAACAGAGAGTAGCCCCCACTCGCTGCAACTAGAGAAAACCCGCATGCAGCAACAAAGACCGAATGCAGCCAAATAAATAAATAAATAAATAAAATAAATTTATTTTTTAAAAAAGCACCACCCTGAACAATAAAATCCAGAGATGCTACACAACAAAACATATAGGCACATCCATGTCAAAAAAATGCTCAGTGATCTAACATTTTTAAGAACTTTACCTTGAGTGCCTCAAATGTAAGTAGGACATCGTTAGTCTGTTTCAAGTCAATATAGAACATCATCAAATCCCGTGATCCAAGTTGCATGAATATGGGAAGTAACTGAAATCAACACCAAAAACAAGTCTTAACATTTGTATTTATTTTCACATATTTCCTATTTCTTTATGAGGATAGAAGATTAAAGAAATGAGGTGCCTCTTCCCCCCGCTTTATGAAGATAAACATACAAACACACTTTGATCGAAAAGGCCTCATCAGGAGTGACCTCCATAAGACTTTACCAGTTTGAGGCAAAGACTTTTCTATATTAGTGTAAAAACACATCAATGTATAAAATGACACCACAAAATATCCCAGAAATAAACACAGTGGTCCCAAAATGTGAACACTACTCTTCCCAATAAGCTTACCTCCTGATATTCTCCTAAAGGGGTCAGATACTGGAGAATAAGTCGCTGCTCGATAGCAGGAGTCATAGGATAAAGGGTATAATTGGTGCCAATCACCCAGGGGGACATTTCTGACCAGCTGCTGTTAGACAGCTCAACAAACATGCGATCTGGATCAGATGATGAGAAACCCAACTTTTGCTTGGCTTTCCTAAAGCTCTCTCTGTCACCCTGTTTTGCTGACTTGTTTTTCCTCAATCCTCCTTCCTCAGGTTTAGTTGCTGAGTTCACTCTGCTACTGGTCTTGTGGGCTGAATCAAGATGAAAGGAGATCTCCATGTCTCCAGAAGCTTCCTCTTGTTCGCCATCCACTACATCTACAGCCATGTCGCCATAGTCCATATCCACAGCTTCTTCATCCAGAGGCAAAAGGGGTTCAGAGGAGAGCTTTCGTGGGCTAGGACGCTTGCTTTCTTGCCTCAAAGCTACTTCCTGAAGCTGTAGCTCCCTCAGTCTTCGAAGTACTATTGCCACCTATCAACAGATATTGGAATAAAAGGGGTTGTCTCTTCTGCATCTTAATTTAAATGATTCAAATAATTCTTACTTCCACTTAAGGACACTCATGCAATTATTTCAATGCCTGGTAATAGTAAAGATTTGATTCCTACAGCTTGATGAAATAAATAATGGCTAAAAGTCTCATTCCCCATAAAATTTCCCAGAGAACCCAAACCAGAAGATTTGCACATAAAACACCTAATTCACAACATATCTGGCTGGATCAAGCTGGGGTGGACCATCACACCTGAAGAGGCAGACACTAGATATATTCACAATTTTTAAAAAGTGTCTGAAAATCAAACATGAATGTTTCTGAAACTTTTATCTGCCATAAGTTGCATTCTGTTAAATACTGTCATCCACATTATACATAATTACATAATTTAATTTTCAAGTTCACCACTTCTGTTTTACCTTTTCCTTTAAGTACTCATTTTTTGGGCCAAGCCTAAACTGTAGTGTTATGCTTAGTTTTAAAAAAAGAGAGTGATTAGGTCTGCAATTTATTTCAATCTGCATTAAAAAAAAAAAAAAGAATGGTGGATGGATATAACGAGGGGTGAATGGATGGATGGGTATTCATGAATATAAGTTTAGTAAAATATTCACAATCAATGTAAGTGGTGTGTATACAGGTTTTCACTGTAAAATGATACTTTGCTAAACGTTTGAAATTTTTCATAATCCAGATGTTGGGAAGGGAAAGGGAATGGTACTATTTATCTGGTACAAAATATCCTGATCCTTGACAAGATGAAAAACAGCTATTTTCTAGTAAAAAAAAAAAAAGGTCCAATCAAAACTCTTATGAAAAGTAGTCTTGAAATACTGAAATTATAGCTATACTCTAGTACAAGGTAACAAATAAGATCTACCTATTCAAGTTCAGTAGCAAGAAAGAACGAGTGAATACACTCCCAACTTATGCAAAAAAAAATCATTCTAACATGGTCCTTACCAGCTGTGAATTTTCATCCCTGTAGTTGGCAGCAATGTCTTGATTTTCCATAGCACCTCCTAATAGACCAGTGGAATATGTCCTCAGTGGCTGATCAGCCTCTCGGGCCCATTTGAAAAGATTCTCAACAATTCCTTCCTATAGTAAAGGAAATGAAATAGCACAATTCAGGGGGAAAAAATTCATAATTAAAGATATAAGCAAAGACTTCAGTCTTGTAAAAAAAATTTTTTAATAAAACATTTCAATATTGCTCATAAGATTAAAAAATCCAAGTGAACTCAATGTACAATAGTAGGTGGTTTAGTTAAAATATCTGTGCACTGTGAAACAGAATCCTATTCCACTAAAACTCAAGCTAAAGATCAACAATCACATAATGTAGTCCTACTTTAGCTGTTAAGACCCAAAAGGTTCCATGACCAAGTGGGGAGCCCTAAAAATTCTATATCTCTCCTTGAAGTTCACAATGCACAATTAACATTATCAGTGCTCTGAGAAGTCCTCCATCGAACAAGTATTTAACTCCACATATCCCACCCTTATTTTTAATTTTTATTATGAAATAAAATACATAAACATGTACAGTCCAAAGAAAATGAAAATCACCTCTGTGATTTACCACTGAGTTTAAGAAACAGAAACCTCCCATGTGTCCCCCCTCCCTATACCACCCACCTCCTCCCTCCCCAAAGGGTACCTGCACTATTAAATTTTAATAATTTTCTTATAAGGCTTTTGTTAAACGTTATATGCTTTGAACTGTATAAATTGTGTGGTGCCATATGTATTTTTCTGCAACTTGTTTCTTTTACACATTATGTTTTTTACATTCATCTATATGGTTACATGTAATTGTCACAAATAGCACTCAATATAAGACAGGCTTTACACATAACATTTAATCCTCATATCAACCCTATATGATTAGGTAAGTACTATATTTACAGAAGAGAAAACTGTCAAAATGAGGTTAAGTAACTTACCAAAAGTCACAAAACCAGTAAGTGGCAAAGCTGGTATCTTATCCTAGGCAGTGCACCTCCAAATGCTCTTCATCTCCATATTCTGCTGCTGCTATTCTGTTGACTTAACTATACTTATTTTTGTGCAAGCATGTCCCTAAAGTAGACACCTAGGAACAGTACTAAGTCACAGGTGTGTTTGCTCAACTTTACTAGAGGAGGCCAAACTATTTTCCAAAATGACAATTCACATTTCCTACAGCAAATAGTTCTTTTTTCCTACATCTTTACCAACACTTGGCCACTATCAGACTTTTAATTTTTTGTAGTCTGGTGGGTATAAAAAATTAACATTTCATTTAACTTGAATTTTCTCATTTACTAATGAAGTTCAGCATTTTTTTTGCCTTCTGACCATTCATACTTCCACTTTCTGTGAAATACTCATGTCTTTTACCAGTGTTTCATGATAAGCACAAGTTCTTAATTTTTATATAATCATACTTAGCAATATTTTCTTTTAAACGTTGTGCACTTTATCTTAAGAAACTCTTCCCTAGGGTCATGGTGTCATTCTCCTATATATTTCAAGTTTTAAAGTTTTTTTTTAAAAAACTAACACTCTGAAAACACATTTTGAGAAATTTTGTTTTAAAATACTTATTGAGGGGCTTCCCTGGTGGTGCAGTGGTTAAGAATCTGCCTGCCAATGCAGGGGACACGGGTTCAATCCCTGGTCCAGGAAGATCCCACATGCTGCGGAGCAACTAAGCCCCTTGCACCACAACTACTAAGCCTGTGCTCTAGAGCCCATGTGCCACAACTACTGAAGCCCATGCACCTAGAGCCCATGCTCTGCAACAAGAGAAGCCATGACAATGAGAAGCCCACGCACAGCAACGAAGAGTAGCCCCTGCTCGCAGCAACTAGAGAAAGCCTGCACACAGCAACGAACACCCAGCACAACCCAAAAAAATTAATTAATTTAAAATAATAATAATAAAATAAAATACTTATTGATATGAAAATATATGCACCATCAATTTTAAGTCTATCATCCTTCCCTATTTCCAAACAGTATAAGAAACTTAAAATACTAACTTCAATTATTGCCTTCCATCTACATGTTACCCAGAATTTCTGTTTGCCCTTTTGCCCTCCAAAATTGTTTATTTTGGTCAATATTTCTAGGTTTACAGAAGTTCTCTGAAGACATTTTCTACTATTATCTGGCCTCTACTGATGCTGTGGCAAAGCATGCTATGTTAATTTGAAGGAATCTTTTTTACTCTAGTTGCCTTTTATTACTATTTTTTGAGTGGTTTTGTTTATTTATTTATTTACTTATTTAGGTTGCGTTGGGTCTTCGTTGCTGCACGCGGGCTTTCTCTAGTTGCAGCAAGCCGGGGCCACTCTTCATTTTGTGGTGCATAGGCTTCTCACTGTGGTGGCTTCTCTTGTTGCGGAGCATGGGCTCTAGGCACAGGGGCTTCAGTAGTTGTGGCACACGGGCACAGTAGTTGTGGCTCACAGGCTCTAGAGCGCAGGCTCAGCAGTTGTGGCGCACAGGCTCAGTTGCTCCGTGGCATGTGGGATCTTCTCGGACCAGGGCTTAAACCCATGTCCCCTGCATTGGCAGGCAGATTCTCGACCACCGCGCCACCAGGGAAGTCCCACTCTAGTTGCTTTAAAATCTTTTGGTCTTTGGTATTCTTCATTGGGCTTTCTGAATCTGAGTGGTCATGTCTTTCATTTATTTGTAAGATCCTAGCCTCATCCCTCTGAATATTACCTTTGTATTTTCTTTTTCTTTTATATATATGTGTGTGTGTATATGTACACACATACACATTTTTTTTTTTTTCTTTTTTGGCTGCACCGCATGCCATGCAGGATCCTAGTTCCCTGACCAGGGGTTGAACCCGCACCCCTTGCAGTGGAAGTGCAGAATGTTAACCACTGGACCACCAGGGAAGTCCCTTCTATTCTCTTTTATTGAAACTCCTTTTACATACATGTAAAATTTTCTAATTCTAGTCTTATTTCTAAGAGCTTCATTATTGATTATCCTGTCAGATATTCCAGTTTATTAATTCTATCTTTAGCTGTGTCTAAATTTCACTCTACCTCATCTACTAAGTTTTAAAATTCAATAACTGTAATTTTTATTTCCAGTAGTTCCTTTGTTCATTTTCCAAATGGCCATTTTTTTTTCACAGTCTTAGACTTTTCTTGGAGTTCTGATTCTTTCTTTTACATTCATAACTTTTAACTATTTTAACCATTTTTCAGTGTGAAATTCGGTGGGATTCAGTACATTCACAATGTTGTGTAACCATCAACACTATCTATTTCCAGAATTTCATTATCCTAAACAGAAACTCTTTACCCCAACTTTCAATAATGGATAGAACAACTGAAAAGAAAATCAATAAGGAAACAGAGGAGTTGAACAACACTACAAACCAATTAGATCTAAAAGACACACAGAGAACACTCCATCCAACAAGAGCAGAATATACATTCTTTTCAAGTATACATGGAACATTTCGCAAGAAGAGACTATATGTAAGACCACAAAACAAGTCTTAATAATTTAAAAAGAACTGACCTCTTACAAATAATTTTTTCCAATCACAATGGAATGAAATGAGAAATCAACATCCCAAGAGAAAACTGGAAAATCCATATGTGGAAATCAACAGCCTTAACCAACAAAAGTGTCAAAGAAGAAATCACAGGGAAATTAGAAAATACCTTGAGATGAATGAAAACAAAAACACAACATACCAAAATTTATGGGATACTGCAAAAGCAATGCAAAGAGGGAAATTTACAGCTGCAAGCACATAAAATTAAAAAGAAAAAAAGGTCAAATTAATAACCTAAGTGTACACTTTAAGGAATAAGAAAGAGCAAATAAAACCCAAAGATAGCAGGAGTAAAACACAATAATAATAAAGATTAGAATGGAGATAAACAAAATAGCAAATAGAAAAATACAGAAAATTAATGAAACCAAAAGTTGTTGCTTTGAAAAGATCAACAAAATTGACAAACCTTTAGCTAAACTGATCAAGAAAAAAAAAAAAGGAGAGAAAACAAATTACTAGAATCAAAAATGAAAAGGGAGGACTTCCCCAGTGGTGCAGTGGTTAAGAATCCACCTGCCAATGCAGGGGACACAGGTTCAAGCCCTGGTCCAGGAAGATCCCACATGCCGCAAAGCAACTAAGCCCATGCACCACAACTACTGAGCCTGTGCTCTAGAGCCTGCGAGCCACGACTACTGAGCCCGTGAGCCACAACTACTGTGCCCACGCGCCCTAGAGCCCGCCCACCACAACTACAGAGCCCACGTGCTGCAACTACTGAAGCCCACTGCCTATAGTCCATGCTCTGCAACAAGAAAAGCCACCACAATGAGAAGCCCACACACCACAACAAAGACCCAATGCAGCCAAAAAAATAAATAAAATTTAAATTTATTTTTAAAACAGAAAGGGGGAACATTACTACCAATTTCACACGAATAAAAAGGATTATAAGGGAATTCCCCAGTGGTCCAGTGAGTAGGACTCCACTTTCATGGCCGAGGGCCTAGGTTCAATCCCTGGTCGGGGAACTAAGATCCCACAAGCCACATGTGGCATGACCAAAATAAAAGTGCGGGGTGGATTATAGGAGGACACTATAAACAACTGTACACCAACAAATTGAGTAACTTAGATTAAACGGACAAATTCCTAGAAACACAATCTACCAAAATGGACTAATGAAGAAACAGAATAACTGAACAGACTTATAACCAGTAAGGAGACTGAATCAGTTGTCAAAACCCTCCCAAAACAGAAAAACCTAGGACCAGATCGCTTAACTGGTAAATTCTACCATTTAAGGAATTAATACCAAGCCTTCTCAAACTCTTCCAAAAAATTAATGAGAAGGAACACTTCCTAACTCATTCTATGAATCCAGCATTACCCTGATACCAAAGCAAGACACAAAGATAGTAAAGAAAGCTACAGATATTCCTTATGAATACTGATGCAAAAATTCTAAAAAAATACTTGCAAACTCAATTCAGCAG
>NW_006778765.1:890639-894638 GCF_000442215.2 Lipotes vexillifer
ATACCACGACGTGGATTTACCCAGGTACATATGGTTCAAAATACAAAAATCAATCTATGTAACACACCACATTAATAGAATCAGTGTGAATTAATTTTTGTGAATTAGTAGAAAACCACATGACCATGTCAACTGAGGCAAAAAGAATTTGACAAAAGTAAAATCCCTTTCATTAAAAACATTAATACATTAAAACATTAATAAACTAGAAATAGAAGGAAACTTCCTCAACATAATAAATGCCAGTCATGAAAAAAAATCACAGCTAACACTACATTCAACCGTAAAAGTCTGACAGACTTTCTCCAACGATTAAAAACAAGAGAAGGATGTCTGCTTTCACCACTTGTATTCAACATAGTACTGGCAAGAAAAAGAAATTAAAGGCGTCTGTGTTGGAAAGGAAGAAATAAAATTATCTCTGTTCACAAATGACATGATCTTATACATAAAAAACTCTAAAGTTTCCACACACACAGACACAGACACAGACACACAGGCACACACACACAAAACAACCTGTTAGAATGAATTCTGCAAAGTTGCAGAATACAAAATCAATACACAAAAAACAGTTGCATTTCTATACACTAGTAATGAAAAATCTAAAAAGGAAACATATCCAGTCATTGCTTAATTGTTGACTCCTAATCATGGAGGATTATTTGCTGGGATACTTTGTAATTTTTTTGTGAGCTCACTTTTTGTGGAAATTGTTTTTTCTGTGAAAATCCCTTGTGGCCCAGATTGTGAAAGCTTCTCCTCCACGGGAGTTCTGTATTTGCTTTTGCCAGACAGCCAAAGAATATCACTGGTCCAAAACAATTTTGTTTGTTGTTAATATCTTGACTTTGGGGTTCCCAATCAAAATAGAAATTTCAAACATTTACCCAAATAAGGCCCATGCCCAGAGATTCTCAGGGGAGACTTACATGCCCATGCCCCTGCCCCTCAGAGTAGAGTCAGATAATGAGAAATCTATCATCTTCCCACAGCATAAAGCAGATATTTTCCTTTTCCATTGTTTCAATAAAGGTCCTTAGGGAATCCCAGTTTTATATGGAGGTCAGGGTCCCCATTCTAACCTCCTCATCCAAGATTTTGTCCCTGTCCTCAATTACTACTTTACTTTTATAGTTCCATCTTCATTTCTGGCACCTAGGGATTTCTCTAAGAGTTTATTATAGTTTACCCAAAATTTGTATTTCTGTGCAACGAGAGAGTTTGTAAGTTATCCTGATTAGTCATCTTGATAAATCTGGGTCTTGTCCCTTCTGTATTAAAACAATTTCTTTTCTGATTCTGAAATACCATAGACTCATGGTTTTCTTCCTACCTCATGGGATGCTGTGAGAGTTAAGTGATACGATGCAAATCAAATGCTTAGCACAGGCCTGGCACTCAATAAACAGTAGCCATCTACCTAACTGACCACATGGACATTTTCATCATAAAACACCTATTAACATTTTAGGGGAATCTTAATGTTCCAGAGTATAAAATCTTGAAAACGCTGGCTTGAAGGTTACACTTTCTGAGATTTCATTCTCTCCGATTTTATCCCTCTGACCTCCAATAATCTGAGACAACCTCAAAGAAAAAAAACGTTAAAGCAGTACTCTTAAAGAATTAAGTCCCTAAAGGTCCTGTTCTCACTGGACTAAGAGCATACACTGATAAGCATAAACAGTATGAGAAACCTGGTACGTAAATATAAAAGTACTCTGTTCTATAACACACTTAATATAATGAAGAAACTATACAGCCAAATAATTTTAAATAAAAGTAAAATTTAAAAGAATGATTAAGATGGCAGAGGAGTAGGATATGCAGCTCACCTTCTCCCACAAATACATCAAAAATACATCTACATGTGGAACAATTCTCACAGAACACCTACTGGATGCTGGCAGAAGACCTCAGACTTCAAAAAGGGCTAGAAAATCTCCATGTAACTGGGTAGGACAAAAGAAAAAAAAAGCGCAAAAGGAAACGGGACAGGACCTACATACCTAGGAGAGAACTGTGAAAAAGGAAAGGTTTCCACACACTGGGAAGACCCCTCACTGGCAGAGAGAACGGCCTGAACGGAGAGGGAGCTCCAGAGCCTCAGGGGAGAGCGCAGCGACTAGTTTGCAGAGGGCAAAGAGGAGAGACACCTGCACAGACAGTCGATGGTGCCACCTGGCACTTCCCAGCCCAAGATGCTCACTCTTCCACTGAGGGGGTCAGGGGCTGAGTGCTGAGGCTTGTGCTTTGAAGGTCAGAACCGGGAAGAGGACTGGGGCTGGTTGCATGGTGACAGCCTGAGGGAGCTAGGTTGTGGTGCGCTATAACCGAGGGACTATGGGAGGAAGCCTGGGCCCGCCAGAGGGGCAAGGCGCCATTGCTGGGGGGCCCACAAGGAGATGGGTGGGCCTGCCACAGGAGCTTCTTTCTCCACGCCCTCTCTCAGGCGGCAGGGCACCACCTACACAAGCTCCAGGGGTGGGCAATAGCTGCCGCTGCCATCTTGGACTCCAGAGTCAGGCATGGATGGTTGGCCAAGGGTTCCAAAACCTGGCACCAACCAATGCCCCCGCCTCCCCGGGAGCACATGCAGCCCATTGGCACCAAGGGTTCCATGAGCAGGCTGCACACCTGCATACCCCCTAACAAGGGGATAATGTCCAGCACATGCTAAGGAAAGAAAGAGCAAGCACCCAAACCAAAAACAGCCCTCAGACCAAAACAATATTAAACCCACACAAGCTATGCAGGGACGCTCCCATACATAAAAAGCCCTCCATTTGTATCTCTTAAACTCACAGAGTAAGAGAAATATAAGCAAAATGAAGAAGCTGAGGAACCACTCCCAATTAAAAGACCAAGAGAATTCCCCTGAAGGAACAAACAATGAAACAGACCTCTTCAGTCTAACAGACACCGAGTTCAAAAAGGAGGTAATGAAAATACTGAAGGAACTAAGAAAGGTTTTCGACAGAAATGCAGATTACTGTAAAAAGGAACTAGAAACTATAAGGAGGAGACAAGAAAAATTAGAATTTTCATTTGCTGAGGAAAAATCTAAGCTAAATGCAACAAATAGCAAAATAAATAATGCAGAAGAAAGAACAAGTGATCTGCAAGATAGAATAATAGAAATTACCCAGAGGCTTTCGGGAAGATGGCGGAAGAGTAAGACGCAGATATCACCTTCCTCCCCACAGATACACCAGAAATACATCTACACATGGAACAACTCCTACACAACACCTACTGAACGCTGGCAGAAGAACTCAGACCTCACAAAAGGCAAGAAACCCCCCACGTACCTGGGTAGGGCAAAAAAAAAAAAAAACAGAGACAAAAGAATAGGGACGGGACCTGCACCAGTGGGAGGGAGCTGTGAAGGAGGAAAGGTTTCCACACACTAGGAAGCCCCTTAGCAGGCGGAGACTGCGGGTGGCGGAGGGAGAAAGCTTCGGAGCCGCGGAGTAGAGCGCAGCCACAGGGGTGCGGAGGTCAAAGCGGAAAGATTCCCGAACACAGGATAGGGGCCGACCGGCACTCACCAGCCCGAGAGGCTTGTCTGCCCACCCGCCGGGGCGGTCGGGGCTGGGAGTTGAGGCTCGGGCTTCAGTCGGAGCACAGGAAAGGACTGGGGTTGGTGGCGTGAACGCAGCCTAAAGGGGGTTAGTGCGCCACGGCTAGGCGGGAGGGAGTCCGGGTAAAAGTCTGGACTTGCCGAAGAGGCAAGAGACTTTTTCTTACCTCTGTTTCCTGTTGCGCGAGCAGAGGGGATTAAGAGCGCTGCTTAAAGGAGCTCCAGAGACGGGCGCGAGCCGCAGCTAAAAGAGCGGACCCCAGAGACGGGCATGGGACGCTAAGGCTGCTGCTGCCACCACCAAGAAGCCTGTGTGCGAGCACAGGTCACTGTCCACCCCCCCCTTCCGGGAAGCCCGTGCAGCCCGCCACTGCCAGGGCCCCGTGATCCAGGGACAACTTCCCCGGGAGAAC
>NW_006778765.1:894698-903885 GCF_000442215.2 Lipotes vexillifer
CCCACCCCGGCCTGAGTGAGCCAGAGCCCCTGAATCACCGGCTCCTTTAACCCTGTCCTGTCTGAGAGAAGAACAGACGCCCTCCGGCGACCTACACGCAGAGGCGGGGCCAAATCCAAAGCTGAGTCCCTGGGAGTTATGAGAACAAAGAAGAGAAAGAGAAATCTCTCCCAGCAGCCTCATAAGCAGCGGATTAAAGCTCCACAATCAACTTCATGTACCCTGCATCTGTGGAATACATGAATAGACAACGAATCATCCCAAATTAAGGAGGTGGACTTTGAGAGCAAGATTTATTTTTTTTTCCCCTTTTCCTCTTTTTGTGAGTGTGTACGCTTCTGTGTGAGATTTTGTCTGTATAGCTTTGCTTCCACCATTTGTCCTAGGGTTCTATCCATTTTATTTTTTTTAATTGTTTTCTCTTAATTTTTTTATTTTAATAACTCTGTTATATTTTATCTTACTTTATTTTACGTTATCTCCTTTCTTTTTTTCCTTCCTTCCCTCCTTCCTTCCTTCCTCCCTCCCTCCCTTTCTTCCTTTGCTTCTTTCTTTCTTTCTTTCTTCCTCTCTTTCTACTTCTACTGCTTCTTTCTTTCTACTTTTTCTCCCTTTTATTCTGAGCCATGTGGATGAAAGGCTGTGGGTGCAGCAGCCAGAAGTCAGTGCTGTGCCTCTGAGGAGGGAGAGCCAACTTCAGGACACTGGTCCACAAGAGACCTCCCAGCTCCACATAATATCAAACGGCGAAAATCTCCCAGAGATCTCCATCTCAACACCAGCACCCAGCTTCACTCAACGACCAGCAAGCTACAGTGCTGGACACCCTATGCCAAACAACTAGCAAGACAGGAACACAACCCCACCCATTAGCAGAGAGGCTGCCTAAAATAATAATAAGTCCACAGATACCCCAAAACACACCACCAGACGTGGACATGTCCACCAGAAAGACAAGATCCAGCCTCATCCACCAGAACACAGGCACTAGTCCCCTCCACCAGGAAACCTACACAACCCAGTGAACCAACCTTAGCCACTGGGGACAGACACCAAAAACAACAGGAACTACGAACCTGCAGCCTGCAAAACGGAGACCCCAAACACAGTAAGATAAGCAAAATGAGAAGACAGATAAACACACAGCAGATGAAGGAGCAAGATAAAAACCCACCAGACCTAACAAATGAAGAGGAAATAGGCAGTCTACCTGATGAAAAAGAGATAATAATGATAGTGAAGATGATACAAAATCTTGGAAATAGAATAGACAAAATGCAAGAAACATTTAACAAGGACCTAGAAGAACTAAAGATGAAACAAGCAATAATGAACAACACAATAAATGAAATTAAAAATACTCTAGATGGGATCAATAGCAGAAGAACTGAGGCAAAAGAACAGATAAGTGACCTGGAAGATAAAATAGTGGAAATAACTACTGCAGAGCAGAATAAAGAAAAAAGAATGAAAAGAACTGAGGACAGTCTCAGAGACCTCTGGGACAACATTAAACGCACCAACATTCGAATTATAGGGGTTCCAGAAGAAGAAGAGAAAAAGAAAGGGACTGAGAAAATATTTGAAGAGATTATAGTTGAAAACTTCCCTAATATGGGAAAGGAAATAGTTAATCAAGTCCAGGAAGCACAGAGAGTCCCATACAGGATAAATTCAAGGAGAAATACGCCAAGACACATATTAATCAAACTGTCAAAAACTAAATACAAAGAAAACATATTAAAAGCAGCAAGGGAAAAACAACAAATAACACACAAGGGAATCCCCATAAGATTAACAGCTGATGTTTCAGCAGAAACTCTGCAAGCCAGAAGGGAGTGGCAGGTCATATTTAAAGTGATGAAGGAGAAAAACCTGCAACCAAGATTACTCTACCCAGCAAGGATCTCATTCAGATTTGATGGAGAAATTAAAACCTTTACAGACAAGCAAAAGCTGAGAGAGTTCAGCACCACCAAACCAGCTTTACAACAAATGCTAAAGGAACTTCTCTAGACAAAAACACAAGAGAAGGAAAAGTCCTATAATAACGAACCCAAAACAATTTAGAAAATGGGAATAGGAACATACATATCGATAATTACCTTAAATGTAAATGGACTAAATGCTCCCACCAAAAGACACAGATTGGCTGAATGGATACAAAAACAAGACCCATATATATGCTGTCTACAAGAGACCCACTTCAGACCTAGAGACACATACAGACTGAAAGTAAGGGGATGGAAAAAGATATTCCATGCAAATGGAAACCAAAAGAAAGCTGGAGTAGCAATTCTCATATCAGACAAAATAGACTTTAAAATAAGGACTATCAGAAGAGACAAAGAAGGACAGCACTACATAATGTCCAAGGGATTGATCCAAGAAGATATAACAATCGTAAATATTTATGCACCCAACATAGGAGCACCTCAATGCATAAGGCAAATACTAACAGCCATAAAAGGGGAAATCAACAGTAACACATTCATAGTAGGGGACTTTAACACCCCACTTTCACCAATGGACAGATCATTCAAAATGAAAATAAATAAGGAGACACAAGCTTTAAATGATACATTAAACAAGATGGTCTTAATTGATATTTATAGGACATTCCATCCAAAAACAACAGAATACACATTTTTCTCAAGTGCTCATGGAACATTCTCCAGGATAGATCATATATTGGGTCACAAATCAAGCCTTGGTAAATTTAAGAAAACTGAAATTGTTTCAAGTATCTTTTCCGACCACAACGCTATGAGACTAGATATCAATTACAGGAAAAGATCTGTAAAAAATACAAACACATGGAGGCTAAACAATACACTACTTAATAACGAAGTGATCACTGAAGAAATCAAAGAGGAAATTAAAAAATACCTAGAAACAAATGACAATGGAGACACGACGACCCTAAATCTATGGGATGCAGCAAAAGCAGTTCTAAGAGAGAAGTTTATAGCAATACAATCCTACCTTATAAAACAGGAAACATCTCGAAAAAGCAACCTAACCTTGCACCTAAAGCAATTAGAGAAAGAAGAACAAAAAAACCCCCAAAGTTACAGAAGGAAAGAAATCATAAAAATCAGATCAGAAATAAATGAAAAAGAAATGAAGGAAACAATAGCAAAGATCAATAAAACTAAAAGCTGGTTCTTTGAGAAGATAAACAAAATAGATAAACCATTAGCCAGACTCATCAAGAAAAAAAGGGAGAAGACTCAAATCAATAGAATTAGAAATGAAAAAGGAGAAGTAACAACTGACACTGCAGAAATAAAAAAAATCATGAGGGATTACTACAAGCAACTCTATGCCAATAAAATGGACAATCTGGAAGAAATGGACAAATTCTTAGAAATGCACAAACTGCCAAGACTGAATCAGGAAGAAATAGAAAATATGAACAGACCAATCACAAACACTGAAATTGAAACTGTGATTAAAAATCTTCCAACAAACAAAAGCCCAGGACCAGATGGCTTCACAGGCGAATTCTATCAAACATTTAGAGAAGAGCTAACACCTATTCTTCTCAAACTCTTCCAAAATATAGCAGAGGGAGGAACACTCCCAAACTCATTCTACGAGGCCACCACCACCCTGACATGAAAACCAGACAAGGATGTCAGAAAGAAAGAAAACTACAGGCCAATATCACTGATGAACATAGATGCAAAAATCCTCAACAAAATACTAGCAAACAGAATCCAACAGCACATTAAAAGGATCATACACCATGATCAAGTGGGGTTTATTCCAGGAATGCAAGGATTCTTCAATATACGCAAATCTATCAATGTGATTAACCATATTAACAAATTGAAGGAGAAAAACCATATGATCATCTCAATAGATGCAGAGAAAGCTTTTGACAAAATTCAACACCCATTTATGATAAAAACCCTGCAGAAAGTAGGTGTAGAGGGAACTTTCCTCAATATAATAAAGGCCGTATATGACAAGCCCACAGCCAACATCATCCTCAATGGCGAAAAACTGAAAGCATTTCCACTAAGGTCAGGAACAAGACAAGGTTGCCCACTCTCACCACTCTTATTCAACATAGTTTTGGAAGTTTTAGCCACAGCAATCAGAGAAGAAAAGGAAATAAAAGGAATCCAAATCGGAAAAGAAGAAGTAAAGCTGTCACTGTTTGCAGATGACATGATACTATACATAGAGAATCCTAAAGATGCTACCAGAAAACTACTAGAGCTAATCAATGAATTTGGTAAAGTAGCAGGATACAAAATTAATGCACAGAAATCTCTGGCGGCATTCCTATACACTAATGATGAAAAATCTGAAAGTGAAATCAAGAAAACACTCCTGTTTACCACTGCAACAAAAAGAATAAAATATCTAGGAATAAACCTAACTAAAGAGACAAAAGACTTGTATGCAGAAAATCATAAGACACTGATGAAAGAAATTAAAGATACAAATAGATGGAGAGATATACCATGTTCTTGGACTGGAAGAATCAACATTGTGAAAATGACTCTACTACCCAAAGCGATCTACAGATTCAATGCAATCCCTATCAAACTGACACTGGCATTTCTCACAGAACTAGAACAAAAAATTTCACAATTTGTATGGAAACACAAAAGACCCCGAATAGCCAAAGCAATCTTGAGAACAAAAAATGGAGCTGGAGGAATCAGGCTGCCTGACTTCAGACTATACTACAAAGCTACAATAATCAAGACAGTATGGTACTGGCACAAAAACAGAAAGATACATCAATGGAACAGGATAGAAAGCCCAGAGATAAACCCACACACATATGGTCACCTTATCTTTGATAAAGGAGGCAGGAATGTACAGAGGAGAAAGGACAGCCTCTTCAATAAGTGGTGCTGGGAAAACTGGACAGCTACATGTAAAAGTATGAGATTAGATCACTCCCTAACACCATACACAAAAATAAGCTCAAAATGGATTAAAGACCTAAATGTAAGGCCAGAAACCATCCAACACTTAGGAGTAAAACATAGGCAGAACACTCTATAAATCACAGCAAGATCCTTTTTGACCCACCTCCTAGAGAAATGGAAATAAAAACAAAAATAAACAAATGGGGGCTTCCCTGGTGGCACAGTGGATGTGAGTCCGCCTGCCAATGCAGGGGACACGGGTTCGTGCCCCGGCCCGGGAAGATCCCACATGCCGCGGAGCAGCTGGGCCCGTGAGCCATGGCCGCTGAGCCTGCGCATCCAGAGCCTGTGCTCCGCAATGGGAGAGGCCACGACAGTGAGAGGCCCACGTACCGCAAAAATAAATAAATAAATAAATAAATCCACAAATGGAACCTAATGAAACTGCAAAGCTTTTGTACAGCAAAGGAAACCATAAACAAGACCAAAAGACAACCCTCAGAATGGGAGAAAATATTTGCAAATGAAGCAACTGACAAAGGATTAATCTCCAAAATTTACAAGCAGCTCATGCAGCCCAATAACAAAAAAAAAAACAACCCAATCCAAAAGTGGGCAGAAGACCTTAATAGACATTTCTCCAGAGAAGATATACAGACTGCCAACAAACACATGAAAGAATGCTCAACATCATTAATCATTAGAGAAATGCAAATCAAAACTACAATGAGATATCATCTCACACCAGTCAGAATGGCCATCATCAAACAATCTAGAAACAATAAATGCTGGAGAGGGTGTGGAGAAAAGGGAACACTCTTGCACTGCTGGTGGGAATGTGAATTGGTACAGCCACTATGGAGAACAGTATGGAGGTTCCTTAAAAAACTACAAATAGAACTACCATATGACCCAGCAATCCCACTACTGGGCATATACCCTGAGAAAACCATAATTCAAAAAGAGTCATGTACCAAAATGTTCACTGCAGCTCTATTTACAATAGCCAGGAGATGGAAACAACCTAAGTGTCCATCATCGGATGAATGGATAAAGAAGATGTGGTACATATACACAATGGAATATTACTCAGCCATAAAAAGAAACAAAATTGAGCTATTTGTAATCAGGTGGATAGACCTAGAGTCTGTCATACAGAGTGAAGTAAGTCAGAAAGAGAAAGACAAATGCCATATGCTAACACATATACATGGTATTTACGAAAAAAAAATGTCATGAAGATCCTAGGGGTAAGAGAGGAATAAAGACACAGAACTACTAGAGAACGGACTTGAGGATACGGGGAGGGGGAAGGGTGAGCTGTGACAAAGCGAGAGAGAGGCATGGATATATATACACTACCAAATGTAAGGTAGATAGCTAGTGGGAAGCCGCATAGCACACGGAGATCAGCTCGGTGCTTTGTGACCGCCTGGATGCGTGGGTTAGGGAGGATGGGAGTGAGGGAGACGCAAGAGGGAAGAGATATGGGAACATATTTATATGTATAACTGATTCACTCTGTTATAAAGCAAAAACTAACACACCATTGTAAAGCAATTATACCCCAATAAAGATGTTAAAAAAAAAAAAAAAAAAGAAATTACCCAAACAATAGACAGAAAACCAAGTGAGGGATATCCCTGGTGGTCCAGCAGTTAAGATTCCATGCTCCCAATGCAGGGGGCCCAGGTTTGATCCCTGGTCAGGGAACTAGATCCCACACGCCACAACTAAGAGCTGCATGCTGCAACTAAAAGATCCTGCATGCCACAACTAAAAATCCCACATGCCGCAACTAAAAAAAAAGATCCTGGATGCCGCAACTAAGACCCGCATGCCACAACTAAAGATCCCACACACCAAAATGAAGATCCCGCACACGGCAACAAAGATCCCACTTGCCGCAACTAAGACCCAGTGCATCCAAATTAATTAATTAATTAATTTTTTAAAAAGAAAAACAAATGAAGAAAAATGAAAGCAACATTAACAGACCTATGGGATAATATAAACCATGCCAAAATACACATAACAGGGATTCCAGAGGGAGAAGAAAGAGAAAAGGGGATTGAAAATGTATCTGAAGAAATTATGGCTGAAAACTTCCCAAATCTAAAGAAGGAAACATATCCACATACAGGAAGCACAGAGGGTCCCAATCAAGATGAACCCAGACAGACCTACACACCAAGATATATGATAATAAAAATGGCAAAAGTTAAAGAGAGAATACTAAAGGCAGCAAGAGAAAAATGAAGAGTTAATTACAAGGGAAGGCCCAATAAGGCTATCAGCTGATTTCTCTACAGAAATGCTGCAGGCCAGAAGGGAGTGGCAAAATATATTCAAAGTCTTGAAAGGGAAAAGTCTGCAACCTAGAATACTCTACCCAGCAAAATTATCATTTAGAATAGGAGGAGAAATAATTTCTCTGACAAGGAAAAACTAAAAGAATACAGCAATACTAAATCTATCCTAAAAGAAATATTGAAAGGTCTTCTCTAAAAGAAGCAGGAAGATACAGGGAGAGTAAATCACTTAAATTAGCTAGTATACAAATCAAAAAGGAAAAAAAAAACCCACCACCTATTTGTGAAAGCGATCATAAATGCATGGAACAGCAAAAGGATAAAGATGAAAAATGTAAAAAAAAAGGACATCAAAATCATAAAATTTGGGGAAGGACTAAGAAAATGTAGATTTTTTTCTTTTAGAATGTGTTTGGGCCTATATGACTATCAGTCTAAAGCAAGCAGAACTAGGAAGGGGTTAACATACTTGAAAAACAGGGCAACCACAAATCAAAAACATACAATAGATTCACAAAAACCAAAAACAACACGAGCATAAAATAAAAAGAAATCATCAACCCCCGAAAAGAAAAACAAAAAGAAAAAGGAACAAACAAGGAATATAGAAACAGCTGAAAACAAGGTTTAAAATGACAATAAATATATATGTATCAATATTACCTTAAATGTCAATGGACCAAATGCTCCAATCAAAAACAAAGAGTGGCAGACTGGATAAAAAAAACAAGAGCCTACAAGATTCAACCTACAAGAGATCCATCTTACGGCAAAGGACACACATAGACTGAAAGTGAGGGGATGGAAAAAGGTATTTCATTTCATGCAAACAGAAATGACAAGAAAGCGGGAGCTACCATATTCCTAGCAGACAAAACAGAATTTAGAACAAAGGCCAAGGACTTCCCTGGTGGTCCAATGTGTAAGACACTGTGCTCCCAATGCAGGGAGCCCTGGTTCGATCCCTGGTTGGGGAAATAGATACCACATGCATGCTGCAACTAAACAGTCCACATGCCGCAACTAAGAGTCCTCATGCCACAACTAAGAGTCCAGTCCGCATGTCACAACCAAGAAGTCCACATGCTACAACTAAGATCCCACGTGCCACAACTAACACTCAGTGCCACCAAAACAAATATTTTAAAAATTAAAAAAAGGCCACAAGAAAGATAAAGGACACTATATAACAGTAAAAGGATCAATACAAGAAGATTTAACACTTCATCAACATATGTGCGACTGATACAGGAGCAACCGAATACGTAAAACAAATACTAACAGACATAACAGGAGGAACTGATGGGAATCCAATAGGAGACTTTTAACACCCCACTCACATCAATGAAGAGATCTTCTAGACAGAAAATCAATAAGGCAACAGAGGTCCTAAATGATACAACACTTAGATTTAATTGATATTTTCAGGATATTACATCCAAAAACAAAAAAAACCAGAATACACATTCTTTTCAAGTGCACATGGAACACTCTCTCTAGGACTGACCACATACTATGGCACAAAACTAACCTCAACAAATTTAAGAGTACAGAAATTATTTCAAGCATCTCCTCTGAACACAATGGCATGAAACGAGAAATCAACCATAGGAAAAGAAATGAGAAAAAAATGATTACATGGAGACTAAACAACATGCTACTAAAAAGCCAATGGATCAACAAGGAAATCAAAAAGGAAATTTAAAAAGTACCTTGAGAAAAGCGACAACGAAAACGCAATCATACAAAATCCACGGGATGCAGCAAAAGCAGTTCTTAGAGGGAAGTTCATAGTGACACGGGCCTTCCTCAAAAAACAAGAAAAGTCTCAAATAAACAACCTAACCTACCACTAGAAAGAATTAGAAAAAGGACAAATGAAACCCACAGTCAGCAGAAGGAAGAAAACAATAAAGATCAGGGTGGAAATAAATAAAATAGAGGTTTAAAAAACAACAGGAAGGGAATTCCCTAGTGGTT